>NC_068938.1:66192452-66443740 GCF_016801865.2 Culex pipiens pallens | reverse complement strand
AACAGATCAGTAAACATCACTTATCTGTGTATTACATTTTTTTAAAGATTACATTTTTGTGGTAACACTTTCAACTTCTACGCGCACGATCACATCACTCAACTTTTTGTTGCTAATTTCATTAAGACTTTCGTCGAGCCAATTCTCTACGTTGAAGTCAGACTTGTCCTCCAGACCTCTTCGCCGAGCCATGCCAGACCCCGAACTCCTAAGTCCCGGGTGGACTCTTCACAGCGGCTAAGTCCCGGCGGACTCTTCACGGCGGCTAAGTCCCGGCGGACTCTTCACGGCGGCTAAGTCCCGGCGGACTGCGGCCTCCACCGCTAAGTCCGGCTGGACTGGGGCCTCTGCTACTGGTGGCTGCTGGCGGGTCCGGCTGGTCTGGGGCTTCTTCAGGATCTGGAACTGGACTGGAGTGGAGCTGGCTGGAACTGACTGGAACTAATTCTGGAACTAATTGCCCTCCTCAAGAATTTTGGGGTTTTTATAGTCAGTCCCCGAAAACTCTACTAAATTTTGTTCTACTAAAAGTGGTCCGTTTCGATGAGAAGCATCGATGAACCTCATGAATTAAATTATGCAGATCTCTGCAATTCTTCATGACGTTCCGTATGGTGTAGTGAGTACACCTCAAAATCGGAAGTCATGGGTTCGAACCATTGTCGTGAGACTTTAAATTATGTTATTGGAATATCAAAATTATGTTCCTAAAACATTCTCAAAAATGTTGGTCAATAATGAGAAGGTCGAATTCTCCATTGAACAAACATGCCAATGAATTTGGTTAAGCCACACCTTCAATTTCCCCTGTGGAATAACATCGCACATTCATAATTGAAAGCTTAACCATTTTTTTGATTGCCTAACAATTGGCGAAAATTAATAAAGGGCTTTTCAGGTGAGGATGACTCATGATCCACACCTGTACATAAGCTTAATTATTTGTCGCGCAACGCGAGTCGACGGGTAAAATTATTTATGCTTGCGTAAGCGCGCATGGTCAGAACTGTGGTGAGGTTCGAAAAATGGACAAATTTAATGATTTAAATTTGAGGTCGCTGCATTCCCCCACACTTACCAGCTAGATGTTTGTATTCTTGAAAAGCATTAAGAACATCTATCGAAAGTTATTTGTAGGTTGGAAGAATATTCCCAAAGTTAATAATTTAAATTGTGAAAATTACTTTGCAAAAAATCATAAAAATATTTAAATGGCTGGCTATAAAAATTTATTTAAAAAATTGGTTCGGTTAATCTCCCCCACACTTATCAGCTAGATGATCGTCTGAAAGAAATGATCATCTATGGAAAGAATATTTTCGGGTGTAGTGATCGTGCGGTTTACAATTTGTTCTTCTTGTGCTTTCTTGTAAATTGTTTTATAATTATAATTGCTCTTTTGATTTTTCTACTGTAAAATTATTTTCATTACTCTTTTGATCTTCTGTCCTGTTAAATTACCTGAATTACCGTTTTGAACTTCTCTATTTAAAATATTTTCGTTGAAACTGATTTAAATAAACTTGCATTTGAAATTAATTTTCATTATCTATCCTAAAAAAATCATTGCATTTTTCTCACTGTAAGCAAAATCTGTTGTAGAACTGTGTTGATCGGCTGGTTGTTATCGTTGTCGTCTTCCTTCAAAAATCGTCTCTATCGTGAGGCTATTCATTCCACAGTGACTTAGTCAATTGGTCAGTTTTCGAGGCTAAGGTGTTGAATTTCGTTGATTAGTGCAATTGTCGTTTCCATCATGAATTATGCTTCATAACCCAGCTGTGAGTTGACTATGGTCAGTTTTGAGGGTGCATTGACTTCTTACTTGCCGAGTATTGCAGAATTGTTCGTATATCCAGTATTTTTGTCCAAAATTGACTTTTCCAGTTGCTTTGCATCTTTGACAATCTCAAATTATTGACATCGGTTGATGTAATTCTTTTATCAAATGTTTAGGACATGTTGTTAGTCCAAAATTGTCTTTTCGTGTTATTTGCAACTTTTGCTTTTGTAAATTAATGACATCGAATGATGTTATCATTTGTTTATCATGATCTTCTCCTTTTCAATAGTTTCAGACGTGCAGTATGATCTCAACTTGCATTTTTTTTTTCCATAATTGATGTTTCGCATTTCAATCATCTTTACTTCGCTTAATTCCACATTTCGATTTAGTAATTTGTTTTACGTGAATGTTTCGTTACTAAACTTGCGTTTTAATTCGACTTGATCCTCATTGATATGACCTTTTACAACAACATCAACACCGTTACCTATTCAACTTCCCGCATGACTTTGCCACTCACCATCTTGCCATCACAAACTTCTGCATACGAACGCGTAGAACTTCTCAGCATACGAACGCGTCGATCATCCTTGTGTCTCTGCCATACTTCAGTTTTTTAGTTTTGTTTCTCCCACACAAATTTCTTACTTGTTCTCTTCGCATGAATATCATTTAATTTATGTGCAAAATTGAATTTAAAATTTACTTACAATTTTATAAATCTTGTTGATATTTTTATATGAAATCAGTTCTATTATTTTCAATACTAAAAAAAATCAGTTCTAATTGACTATTATTTTTATACTTGAATAAAAAAATTACTCTATAAAGTTTTTAATTGATCTATACATCCTATCATCTTGTCATTGCAATACTGCGCATGTTAGAATATCCTTTCTGTTATATCAACTTTTTATGAAACTTGTCTGTCACTTTGTGTTTTCAAATTTGTCAAATCCATTCAATCAATTTGTTTATTTGAGCAATTCGCAATAAAATGCTGAATCATTATGATTTTTTTTATCCCTCTGAATTTTATCAGTTTAAAGGTGTTTTTCCCTTGAAGCATTTTTTTTATCCCTTGAAAATCCCTTGAAGCATTATTTATCCCTTGATTTTCCCTTGAAGCATTATTTATCCATTCCCTTTAATAATCATTTGACTATCCCCGTAAAGTGCAAATGTTTTGAAATGTTTTTAACATATTGAATCCCCCCATGGATTACAACTGTTTTGAAGCTTTATTCGACAAAAAAAACTCTCCCCATAGAGTACAATTGTCTACTTTTTAATCCCTTTGGCGTTGCTTTATCAGTTTATGTATCCCTAGATCGGAACTTTTACCGTCCTTTCCGATTCCCCACGATATACTCACAAATTTTACCTTTCCTTGAGCTGTAGTTCATATTCGTCCTTGTTGAAATTGTTGTCTTCTTGATCGTCTTCCAATGGTTTCCTGTAAATCCTTCGTATTAGCGTATAAAAATCTGAAAATATATTCTTAATCCATTGTTAAGTAAATTATAAAACACAAGTTTACATTCAACATTCATTCTGGGTGGCCTTCCCTTGTCCAATTATTCTCACACACATTCTTACTTGCATACATGTTGTTTTGGAACATTTAATAATCACACCATCTCCATTTGCTTGTCGTTGAAATTTCATTATTGTTCAGTCCGTTTGATTTGTTTTTATTTGTAGTTAAAAATTGCGTAATTGTTTTTCTAAAACCCTGTTAACCCATTTAAGCTCAATTAAGTATATTCCCAAAATTGCAACCCAACAGCTTCTTAATTGTTTTAACGTGTTTCATCACTGCTTCATTATTATGTTTATATTTGATCATTATCGCTTCACGTGTTTTTCAAAAAAAAAAAATGTATAAACTCAGTACTGGTATTTTCTTAATCTGTTTCTTTTTTAAACCCCATCAATTCAATCATATAAAAATTATCTTTCATCCCCAATTCATAACATTCTTGTTTGCGCATTTTTTTGATAATAATCATTCATATTTTATTTAACTCAACATTAATTCATTTATCATATCAAATCAATCATATATTCTTTTTTTCATGTTTATTTTTCTATATAAAAAAATCGGTATTTGTAACACATTTGTTTGATTCATTTAGTTCTCTTGATAACAATCGTTTTTTTCTAATTCATCAATCATATCAATTCAATAAGTTTTATATTATTATTATTTTTTTGTTCAATATACATAAATAATCCCGTGTTTAAAATAAATATTTTGATTCATACAGTCTTTTGTTAATAATCGTTTTTAATGATACTAAGTCATTCATTTCATTCATCGTAATTTTTTATCTATATTCCATTTAATTGTACTGTAATTGTCATTTTAAAATATTTTATCTAGTATTGGAGCATTTAATTTTAAGGAATTTTCATTATTATTGTTAAAAAAATGTTAAATGTATTTTTATATGGGTATATTCTGAACTATCATTTAGTGTTATGTTAATCATTATATTTTCTGAGTCTATTATTATGTACATCTTCAAATTTGTTTCCATTTTTAATAGTGGTCGTTTGATCGCTGTTAAATTTAACGATATCATAAGGGCCTCGCCACTTATTTTGTAACTTTTGACCAATTCCTGTCTGTACCATTTGTACCAAAACTCTATCTCCCCACATTGGTACCCAATCATTTGTCTTTTTGTCATAAATTTCCTTTCTCTTTTCTTTTGACAATATTAAGTTGTTTCTAGCAGTTTCATGAGCATCCTTGAATATATCTTTCATTGAACAAATATAGTCGTCATAATTTAAATCTGAATCATTGATTTTATAAATTGTGCTTGGTATAGTAGCTTTTCTTCCATACAAAAGTTCATAGGGAGAATATCCAGTTGATGAATTTTCGGTAGTGTTGTATTCAAACATAAAATATGGTACTAATTCATCCCAACATTGTGGATCTTTGCCAATAAAATTTCGTAAATAAACTTTCAACTCTCTATTTGATCTCTCAACTAAATTAGCTTGAGGATGATATGCACTTGTAACGATCTTTTTAATGTGTAATATTTTGCATGTATGTTGCAATAATTTGCTTACAAAGTTTGTACCTCGATCGGTTACAACTTCTTTAGGAGCACCAAATTTACAAACAAAGTTTTCGACAAAAGTTCTAGCAACAGTAGTACTTTCTTGGTTTTCCATGGGAGCTACAATCAAAAATCTTGTTAAATCATCTTGTATCACAAGTCCACAATTGTTTCCATTATTAGAAATTGGTAACATAACCACATCCATATAAATTTTATCAAAGGGTTCATACGATGTTGTTGTAATTTTCATTGGCATCTTATTTGCTGGCCATATTTTATTCTTTTGACAAGAATCACATTGCTTTACATAATTCAAAACATCTCTTCGCATATTTTCCCATGTAAATAGAGGACTCATTCTTTTAATCATTCGTTTACCTCCGACATGACCACCCAACGGTGCGTCGTGAAAATCTTTAAGCACTTGATCTCTGTCTTCTGGCTTTACATAAATTCGTTCATTTTCTGTTGCATATAGTGTAAATGACTTTGATAGTTTCATTGCAAAAAATCGTAATAAGTTTAGTTCCAACTCTGTTTTAAATATTCTATGAGAAATAATTTGTATAACTGATGCATCTTTAGCAAAATCAGGATAATCTTTAAAGCTTTCAAATAAACCATCGAAAAATTCTTCATTCTTAACTGCTGAACGATATGTTCCATTCAAAATTAAACCCCAAATTTTCTTTTGCGGGAATACAAATATATTTTCTTTGGTGTAATCCTTAATACCATGTGGAAGGTCAATGTATTTACTCAATTCTTTGTGTACCGTAACACTGTTTAATATCATAAATGTAGCTTCGGCTTGTTCAAATGGTATAATATTTTTAGAAAATTTTAAAACGTTAAAATCGATATCTGTATCTTGGAAATCCTTGTAGTTAAATATTGTATCGTTGCTATTATCGTCATTATCTAAATTTATGTCAATGTTTTGAAGTCCATTCATATATTTATTCCAATTAGTATTGTTTCTAGATAAATTCTTTCTGTTTGAAGTATTTGTTGTGTTTTGATTATCTGAAATATTTTGTCTATTTTGTTTTGCTTGTTGACGAGTTGTAATTGCTACTAATTTTGATGCTTGTTTATCATCTGCATGATCTTCATCATTATTTAAACGTGAGAGAAAATCTGCAACCACATTTTCCTTTCCTTGCTTGTAACGAATTTCACATCCAATGCCTTGGATTTTCAAACGAAGTTTTGTCAACGTTGGTGAAGTTTCCTTCAAATGCCATAGAGCTACCAACGGTCTATGATCTGTGTAAACGATAAAATCTTGGTTATAAATAAAATGTTTGAAGTGGTCTACTGCCCAAACAATAGCTAGTAGTTCCTTCTCAATAGTAAAATAATTTCTTTCAGCCCCGATAAGCGCACGACTTGCGTAAGCGATGGGGTGATCATTTGACTTCTCATTAGTAAGAACTGCTCCGATAGCATAATCGCTAGCATCAGTTGTCAAAACAAATTTGTCATTATAGTTCGGTCTAACTAAAACTGGTTCTGAAATTAAATAGTTTTTTAATTCTTCAAAAGCATTTTCGCATTCTTCTGTCCAAATAAATTTCACATTTTTCTTTAATAATGCATTAAGTGGCTTACGTTTATCTGCAATGTTTGGAATAAATTTTCCATAAAAATTAACAGTTCCCAAAAATGATCTCACATTTTTAATCGTCTGCGGCCTTTTCATGTTTTTGATTGTATCAATATTTTCACTAGTTGGTCGGATACCTTCTTCATTGATAATATGACCCAAATATCTGACTTCTTTGTGTAAAATTTTACATTTTGATGGTTCAACTTTTAAATTATGTTCATGTAATGCATTCAAAACTTTATATAAATTTTCATTGTGTTCTTCGATAGTTCTACCGAATACAATAATATCATCCAAGTATACAAACGCATTAACTGGTTGTATTTCGTAAATAAGTGTGAATGTAAATTTTTGAAATGTTGATGGACTATTTTTCAGTCCCATTGGCATTCTTAAAAATTCATAATGTCCTAGAAATGTTGAAAAAGCGGTTTTCGCAGCATCCTTTGGGTTAATTGGGATTTGATAAAATCCTGATTTCAAGTCAATGGTTGAGAAATATCGAGCATCTCCGATACTGTCCAAAATTTCGCTAATAAGCGGTATAGGATACACAAATGGTTTAGTAATTGTATTTAGGTCTCGAAAATCCACTACAATTCTGTAGCGTTTGTTGCCTTCGGCGTCTAAGTCTTTCTTTGGGATGCATAATACCGGTGCATTCCACGGACTTTTACTTGGGCGTATTATCCCTAATTTTAGCATTTCTTCCACTTGTTCTTCTACGTGTTTCTTGGTAGCTTCAGGAAATCTATATTGTCTTTTATTAATTGGAATTTCAGTTGTTGTCTCTATATCGTGCATGGTTAAATTGGTATAAGTCAACTCGTCACCCTCTAAATAAAATATTTCATTGAAATCATGTAAAATATTATTAATTTCTTGATTGATATCACCTTTCAAGTGGTCTGTTTTAACCAATTCATAAATTTTTCTCATTCTGTCGTTGCCTGTAAGTTTCTCATGCTTCATGTTTTCAATCACATCATAATCCCGATCGTTTTCTAAATTCATCTCTTTTGGGTAATCTTGGTTATCATCATCAATTTCGATTTGATCGTCATAATACTCATCAATGCACGGTTGGATTCTGCCATTGCAGCCATTGTCATTATCATAATTATTATTTCCATTATTTTCATCATAATTTGTATTAAAATTGTCATAGCTATTTGCTTCAATACCTGCCATATTTACTTTGTTTATATTTTCAATGTCATTGATTTTAAATAAATTGGTCATTTCATGATTATTATATTGCATATTATTTGTGTCAGGCGTTCGTAAAACTATGTTGTCGAAACTTTGACTAATATATAAGGTGTATTTCTTTAGAAAATGTGCTCCAAGAATTGCAACATCAGCAAAATGCTTCAAAATGTAAAACTTTTCCTCGTATTTTGAATTTCCTATCAATAAAATCATATTTACAGATCCTACTGTATCTTCTGCTATTCCATGAACCCCTCTAATGGAAATTCTATCGTTGAAATCAATGTTAGTTAAACGCATATTACTAACCACATCCCATCTTACAAAATTGTTACATGATGCGGAGTCAATTATAAATTTGTGAAATTTTGTTGGCTTTGCCAAGGTAGCAATATTTGCATAAAATATTGAATCATTATTGAAATTGATTTTTAATGTTTCATGTGGTGGAATGTATTCGTTAAATTGCATTTTAAAATTATTTGGAATTTGATTTTTATTGCGCCGACTATTTGTATAAGTTCGTTTAAAAGTGCTCTTTGCAGTATTCGTTTTATAACATTCATAAAATTTGTTAGCTTGATAATTATTTCTTTGATAAATTTTTTTATTTTTATTGTTCCAGAAATTTCTGAATTTTCTGTCAAAATTAAGGTTTGAATTTTCAGTACTAGCAAGTAACCTTTGTTCGAGAGTTCTTAAAGACTCTCTGTCCATTCGTTCATTTTCTAAAAATTCTAGCAAATTTTCCAACTTCATATGACGGTTATTAGTGGCAATTGCTTTGATTTCATTATTTATGATTCCAACTATAAAGTGGCTTTTTAAGCAATAAGCTGTAAATGAATTTTCGTTGTAACTTTGATCAATTTTTATGATTTCGTATTTTATGTCAAGAACTCTTCCTGCATATGATTTAAATGATTCATCCCGTCCTTGTTTCAGAGTTTCAATTTGTTCAATTATACTACCAAAAGTAGTTTTGATACCAAACTCTCTAATTAAATTTGCCTTGGTTTCTTCCCAAGTACTTGCATAAATTCGGTTAATACGTGCTGCTGCTTTAAATTTTAGTTTCATAAAAACAATATTTAAAAATTTACTCTGATCTTCGCCTTCAGGAATTTGATCAGCATAATAATCTATTAACATTAAAAATTGGTCCAGTGAGTCTAATGACCCATCAAATTCTGGAATAAGCTGGATTAAATCCGTCATCTCCAAATTCGCCATCTTTAACGGTGCACATCAACAAGAGCTTTTGCACCAAGATTTTTGTTACAGATATTTTAGTATTTTCGAAACTACGGGAACTATCGATATAATGTTTTATTCATCCCCTAAAGTACTGTCTACTAAGTGATTTACAACAAAATTTGCCTGTTTTTACAATCAGATTTGTGCAGGATGGGGTCCGTAAGTTTGTCAATTTTGGCATAAGAAGACAACAACTTCCTTGGTTGCTGTACACCCTTTTAAGTGTGTTTTTAACTATTTACATCAAATTTCGGTATAACTTTTGTTTACTCACCCTAAACTGCCAGATTTCCATGGTCGTCTTCTTGGGTGTTCGATGCGGCTGAATTTCGTCTCCAGTTGATCCAGATGATCTCGTCATTGTTGAATCCCTAGTGTTGTCCATCGTTGGCCGGTTTTGAAATTTTCGATGCTTCTGCCATTGGTCGAGCCCGTTTTGGTTCCATCTCGTACTGCTGCACATTTGCTTCCATCTTAGAACTCCTCACATAACATTTTCTTCAATTTAACGTTTTTTTTTTTTTTTTTCACTATTTTAACTGTTTGTTACTTCGCGACATCATTTTGTTCATTAACTTTCACGCATAGTCACATTTTCAACTCTCGGTTTTGTCCAATCATAATGGCGTGTCCAAACACACACAGCGTTGCTTTCCGCTAGTCACCACCTGAACGGCCCGAGCGGTTTAGGCTTTCAGGATTTTTGTGATATTTACTTGTAGAGTCAAAACAGATCAGTAAACATCACTTATCTGTGTATTACATTTTTTTAAAGATTACATTTTTGTGGTAACACTTTCAACTTCTACGCGCACGATCACATCACTCAACTTTTTGTTGCTAATTTCATTAAGACTTTCGTCGAGCCAATTCTCTACGTTGAAGCCAGACTTGTCCTCCAGACCTCTTCGCCGAGCCATGCCAGACCCCGAACTCCTAAGTCCCGGGTGGACTCTTCACAGCGGCTAAGTCCCGGCGGACTCTTCACGGCGGCTAAGTCCCGGCGGACTCTTCACGGCGGCTAAGTCCCGGCGGACTGCGGCCTCCACCGCTAAGTCGGCTGGGTCTGGGGCCTCTGCTACTGGTGGCTGTGGCGTGGTCCGGCTGGTTGGGGCTTCTTCAGGATTGGAACTGGATGGAGTGGTGCTGGCTGGACCTGACTGGAACTAAGTTCTTGGAAACTAATTAGCCCTCCTCAAGAATTTTGGGATTTTATAGTCAGTCCCCGAAAACTCTACTAAATTTTGTTCTACTAAAAGTGGTCCGTTTCGATTGAGAAGAACATCGATGAACCTCATGAATTAAATTATGCAGATCTCTGCAATTCTTCCTGACGTTCGTTATGGTGTAGTGAGTACACCTTCAAAAACGGAGGAAGTTCATGGTTTCGAACCATTGTCGTGAGACTTTAAATTTTGTTATTGGAATATCAAATTATGGTTTCCTAAAAAATTCTCAAAAATGTGTGGTCATAATGAGGAAGGACGAATCTCCCATTGAACAAACATGCCAATGAATTTGTTTAAGCAACACCTTCCAATTTCCCTGTGGAATAAACATCGCACATCATAATGAAGCTTAACCATTTTATTGATTGCCTAACAATTGGCGAAAATTAATAAAGGGCTTTTCAGGTGAGGATGACTCATGATCCACACCTGTACATAAGCTTAATTATTTGTCGCGCAACGCGAGTCGACGGGTAAAATTATTTATGCTTGCGTAAGCGCGCATGGCCAGAACTGTGGTGAGGTTCGAAAAATGGACAAATTTAATGATTTAAATTTGAGGTCGCTGCACTAATCTCGTCTCGTCCCGGAACACAATTTTGAAGCGTAAAATGCACGTGCAACTAGACAGCTCAATCACGACGTGTTACAGTATAAACTCTAAATCGTTTATTTTTTGTCAAAAATATTTACAAAGAACTACTCGACATAGTCACACTTACTTTACGATTAATGTTCAAATATTCTTGGCATTACGGTCCGTACGGTCTTCACGGTGTACGGTTGAGCACTCCTCAACGCCTCGTTAATCGAATTATTGCAAGTGACTCCGACTCTGGACAGCCGTAGTCAGTCCCGAGTCGGGGTTTCCTTCGTTCGTAATTACCGGGTAAAGACCGCAGATTTGACGGACATTTCCGGAACTTTCGGCGGAACCTCAGAGGAGGGGTTGGCAACGCAGCACACAGCACTCAATTCGAACTCATTGGTGCGCAACTCGGTTGGCGTTTCTGTGAAGGCCTCTCTCTCAGCAGTGGTTCTATTCGCAGTGCATCACTTAAGGAGAAGGAGGGTTGATGGTTCTGAATTGGACCACTCCATTCATATCGACTAATTTTTAAGACTAGACCAAAAAAAGGAGCATCTACCTTTATTCCCAACTGTTTTCCTTCTTCTTCCAACTCCTGATAAGTCCAAGTGGACTTTGGAGCTACTATCGACCTGGCGGGGGCTGGCTTCTGTTTTACGCACTAATTCTACAAGAGTATCCGTCACGGCTATTGGCACTGGACGGACGGCTGCAATAATTGCTAATGTACGTGCGGAAATGGCAGTCGCTTGGCTCTGTTGATTCTACTGTTTAATCGATCCGAAGGCTTCTGGATTTGGGTCAGCTTTAGGAAGTGTGGGAAGTGTGGTCTGAAGGTGTTATTTATTCAGTTGTCATTAAAGGCATCAGCCAGCTTAAACGACGCGAGTCGTGTTCCCGAAGAATGAACATGAGCTTTGAGATCGATATTTTCTTTTGGCCACAACTTTTTCTTAAGTATTCTAAATTATGCCCTTTTTTAAAGGAATCCTTAACAACAAATTGGGTGGCCACGATAAAAAATGCATCGAAAAAAAAAACAACTTCCCAAAATTCCTTATCAATTTTCAGTAGCCGTTTAATGTGGCTCGATGTCAACCGTAATTGAATCATCATCGCTTTTTGTCCCCGGACGATCGAGGAGCGAAAAGCTGCACTTATCAACGCAACGGAAGAGAGAACGCTTAAAAAAACTAAACTCCCCAAAATGAAAATAATTAAGTTATTGCCCATCTGTATGCAAATTAATCGATTTCATTCCCCGGCAGGAGCGCGAACAACCCGTGCTAATCGATTTCGGCACCACCGGTCAGCATCATGACCAGGGAAAGGACATCGTGGCCATGTTGCGGCTACGCGGACTGGCGGAACGACTCGGCAGCCAGATCGAAACGACCCAGGCGGAGATCTTCAACGCGTTGGGAGCGCTGGATTCGCGGGGAAGATCGCCCGACCAAGTGCGTTTCGTTCAGATTCAAACCGAGGACCACAGCCGAGGGCTGGTCATGTGAGTGTTAGGTTTTACCCTCAAGGTTGATTTTGTTTTGTTTAATAAAAACCTCTGCGTTTATTAACAATTTTAGCATGTTTGAGTAACTTTTTCGTAAAATTTTACATTTTTTGAAAAATAATGATTCGTTTAGGTACTTTTTTTTACCCTCTCCGATTTCAATGAAACTTTGTAGACATGTTATCTTAGGCATATATAAGCCATTTTTGTGTATATGGAGCCAGTTACACTCGATAATAACATTTGAGAAGGGCGTAAGTGTTTTAAATATTTTTGTATTTCGTAATTTAAATATTTCTGTATCTCGAAGCCGTTCCATCGTATCAAAATGTGGTCAAAGACAAACTTGTAGGACATTTGACGGGCTTTCCGAAAAAAATACACTGAAAGAAAAATACACGCCACTTTTATGAGATTTTTTGATTTTTAAGTTTAAAGGTCAAATTTGAATTTTAAAAATGCAGGATGGAGCAACTCACCTAGAAAATTACAAATATCATTTACTGAAACTGTTTTTTTGAAAAGTGCTCTAAACGTCAAAATTTTCAGAAACCGAAATCGAGAGTCGATTCTCCAGACAATTTTACATAAAAGTCTCCATATTGACCATTGTCCTACATCGAATCCTTGTGAAGTTACAGCGGTTTTAAAAATAAAAATGTTGAAATAATAGGATTTTTGATGGTTTTTGGCAATTTCTATATGACAAACTTGATTTTTCAGTCTCGAAAATATTTTTAACGGAAAGCTCGTCCAATTTCCCATAACTTTGTCTTTGACCACATTTCTAATGGATGTATGGGCTTACAGATATAAGCTAATTTACTATCCAGGTTACTATACTACACTGAAAAAATATTATGTTTTCAGTTATGAGCAATGTAATTAGCTTATATCTGTAAGCATATACATCCAATTGAAATGTGACCAAAGACAAACTTATGGGAAATTGGACGAGCTTTCCGGTAAAAATATTTTCGAGACTGAAAAATCAAGTTTGTCATATAGAAATTGCCAAAAACCATCAAAAATCCTATTATTTCAACATTTTTATTTTTAAAACCGCTGTAACTTCACAAGGATTCGACTTAGGACAATGGTCAATATGGAGACTTTTATGTAAATTTGTCTGAAGAATCGATTCCAACTATCAGTTTTTGCAAATTTTGATGTTTAGAGCACTTTTGAAAAAACAGTTTCAGCAAATGATTTTTGTATTTTTTAAGGTGAGCTGCTCCATCCTGCATTTTTCGTGAGTCTTTTTTTAACATCTTAGGCTATTTTCACAAAAATTTTGAACGAAAAAAAATCGTGGGCTCACCTTCAAATTTGACTTTTAAACTTAAAAATCAAAAAATCTCATAAAAGTGGCGTGTATTTTTCTTTCAGTGTATTTTTTCGGAAAGCCCGTCAAATTTCCTACAAGTTTGTCTTTGACCACATTTTGATACGATGCAACTTCGAGATACAGAAATATTTAAATTACGAAATACAAAAATATTTAAAACACTTACGCCCTTCTCAAATGTCATTATCGAGTGTTACTGGCTCCATATACACAAAAATGGCTTATATATGCCTAGGATAACATGTCTTCAAAGTTTCATTGAAATCGGAGAGGGTCGGGTACAACCGATTCCCTATTTGTCATGGAATTGCTCAATAGTTTTTACATAGAAATTTTGAAATTATGGAGCGATTTTTTTTGGTAATTTCAATTATCTTGTTCAAATCTTGTTTGAAAATATTTTTTTTTTGAAAATCCGATTTCTGGGATCACTTTTTTGTCTTCCTCATCTTGATGAGGAAAGACAATCACTCGAAAATTAAACTTCTTAATTTAACCTCGTAGGCCACGTTCACGTATACCTATCGACTCAAAATCAAATTCTGAACAAATGTCTGTGTGTGTGTGGTGCTAAAAAAAGATTTCGACTAAAATCTGGGAGATTGTAAAAAGGGTGGTTTTTAAGGGAACTCTTCATGAAAGGAATTTAAATGACCTTTCCAACGAAGATCTCGTACTCCTATCAAAAGTTATGAGCACTTAAGTGCTTTTTGTGCAATTTTTTTAGGCCGGTTTTCAAATATTTTGATGAATGTAATTTCTGGATCTATCTTGCAACTCAACGTTGGAATGATAATCATAAGACCTATCCAATGAGTCCAAAAGATCAAAGATCTGACCACCCTATCAGAAGTTATAAGCAATTAAGTGTTTTTAATACCGGCTCTCAGATATTTTGCTGAGGACGTAGCCCGTTTTAACCATGCGACCAATCGTTAAATTCATAATCAAAAAATTATTGGAATGCACCTAAAAAATTTAAGATCTGACAACATTGTCAAAAGAAATAACTAATGAAGATTATTTTTTTAAACATTTTAAGAGGGAATGGTGATTTTTTATTAAATGTATTTACTATAAAGCGATTCCCAATGAAAACAGCATGGAAAAAACAAAAATGCTCGGATCGGGCTCAACATTTTGCTGAGGGTTCCCTGGCCAAAATAATTAGAACCATTAGGGAGACCTAAGCCATGTTAGGGTGGTCCAAAAAATAGCAATTTTCGTCGATTTTCGTAAAAAACACTTTTTTTCAAAAAAAAAAACCATAACTTCTCGCCATTTCAAGCAATTTTAGTTGTTTTATACGCAAATGAAAGGTGATAAGTTGGCCTTTCAAAGAATAATATTAATAAGTTTCAAAAATCAAGTCTAACACATGAAAAGGTCGTATGAAACATTAAAATGCCGTTTTGACGGTGTCTGGACCAAAGAGCCTATGTCTGGAAATATTTTTATCGGATTCTTCGGATAATTTTACAAAACATACTAAAAAATGGAAGGAGTTCATTAACAGGATTCTGAGATACGATTTTTTGAAAATCTAGATATATGATTTTTTGAAAATACGTATTTTGAAAAATAAGCTGTTAACAATAAAAACTCAAATAAAGACAACGTAAAATATAGCAACTATTTTTCCAGAACTGCAAAATTATATGGGAAAAAGTGTTAAAAGCCTTCTTTTGACATACGCAGGCATGGACAAATTTGTTTCCAATCAAAAAACATACACTCTTTGTCTTTCTTTGTCTTTTTTGATTTTGATGAAACTTTATGATAGAAGTCATTTTTCATAATTTGTTTTTCCCTGTGTTCACAACATGGTCTCTATTTTGCGTTGTCAAAGTGGAAACACTTTAATATTCGCCAAAAGTGGAGGTTTAAAAAAAACGTTTAAAAAAATCTTTAAAAAACCACATCTAAAAAAAATTGAGGCTCTGGAACTTTGAAAATCGAACATAAGGTGATAATTATATTCTGTAAGTGTCACCAAATAAGACTGCAATTATCTGGGTGCAGAATAGTGTGTTCGCCAAAAGTAGAAAGTATTCTTATTGATTATTGAAACTTGTTTTTTTTTTTGCAAGAATGAAAAATATGTGGCTTTTGAAGACTTGGACCAATTTTGAGAAAGTTGAAGGTGAGATCGTCATTTTTTTTATAATTACTAATGGAAGTTGTTAATGGAGTCGATGTGGTTGGATCCATTCAGAAACTGTTATAATCGTTTGATATCATTTGAAAGCCTACTGTTAAAAATCTTCTCTGTTTGTTGGATCAGCTTCACTAGAATCTGCAATGTTTTTCGCTGAACCAGGAAGCGCTGCAGGATTTCAAAATCGGCCACGGAATTTATCTGCAACAACGCATAATGACACAATCACCGCAGTTCTTCATAACCTGTACGAAGAAAAAAGTCTTCTAACCGATCGAAAATTGAAAACACACACAATTTTCCAGCAAAAAATGTCAAAAACTAGACAATATAAAGCACATACCTGATACTGATTAAAAAACAGCTCATTTACCAGTAAGAAAAAAGTCATGCTTGTGCTTGAACAGCCTCTTACTTAGTATATGTAAACAAAGTGGGAGCATTCGAAAATCACGTTTCGCATTCTCTCTATTCATCACCCAGGTAATTAACTACTGAATGCAAAAAGTGTTCTAAAATGCATTTTAAACCTGCCCAGTTATTCAACAATCATAAACATTCAAAATATCTAAGTAGTGTCGATTTTTTTTGCCGAATTTGCTGTACTGTACTGTACAATGGAATTTCATAAAACAATCAAAATATTTTTTATCGACCCCAGATATGCTCAATATGTTTTTAAACGCAGGAAAAGGCATTTAAAATTGTTTTTACTTGACAAGACTTCTATTTCCATTGGAAATAATATTTTTTTTTGAAAAAAATATTTCAAAATACAATATATATATTTCCTACACCAGATTTTGCACCATCGCGTACCTGGGTTCAGAAGATGGCTTTTTTAGTCTCCTAAACCATATACAAAACAAAAAATACTTATTTGTGGAATTTATTTTATAGTTTTTTTTTTCAATCCCCCCTTTAAAAAATGGTCAGAAAAATTGATGGGCAAAAAATATTTTTCATTGTAATTGTGTGTAGGGTGCCCTGAAAAAAAATGACCCCCTGCTCCACAAGTTAAAAACGGTTTTTTGAGTTGTTTTAAGCATCTGTGCAAATTTTGAGCGAATTTGATTGAGATTAACCCATTGATACCCGAGCCTAAATTTGGTGAAAAAATGATTTTCGTACAAAAATGACTTTTTTAAATCGTTAATAACTTTTCAGGATCAAGTTTAACAACTTTGGTATGTTCTACAAAGTTGTAGAGCATTGAATTTTCAATAAGAATCTCACTTTTGGGAATATTTGGATGGAAGTAGCTAACCGTGCAGACAAAACCGTAAGAAAATTTAGTTTTTCATACATTTTTTCGTTTTTTTTCCATGCAAATTTTATCTTCGAGTATCAATGGGTAAATGTTGACCGATTTTGCTCATATTTGGCCCAGAGTCCTAAAATAGCTCAAGGAACAATATTCAGTTTGTGGAGCGAGGTTTTGAGAAAAAGTCCCATATTCTGGGCACCCTAGTGTGCAATCAACTGAAAACAATTTTAAGTACATTCCCCTGCTGTAATAAGTACGTTTAACTTCTTTGAGTTAATTCTAAAATATTAAGTGTTTTTGAGATTTATTGTTGTTCAGAGCCACACGATTTTTTTTCCACAATTTCTTTTAATCAAGTAATTGCAAACCGACTCCACTGCAATCCATGCTTTTTTGCATTGAAATGTTACATGTCTTAATACATTTTGATCTAAATATTTGGCATGTAGAGGGTTAAGATCAACCTGCTCCAAAACAGGGTGTACCTTTCACAAGTTCCAGCCTAATCATAATTAAATTAATAATCCGCACACACACACACATAAATTGACCTTCCACTTTGAGAGGCCCACCCTGGAAGGGTCACTAATTCGACACCATTCGCATATTTTAAGCGCCTTAATAGCGAAAAATTTGCACCAATTTCTTTGGCCCCCTCTCTGCACGTGAATATTTTCATATTCATCATGTTGCTGCTGATGACGATCATCAAGTTGAACGATCCCGGCGGGCACGATTCAGGATCAACACATTTTCGTAATGGTTTTTTGTGTCTTTTTTTCTTTTTTTGCAGATGGACCTCTAACGGGTTCTACGTGTCACTGAAGTTCGTCCTGCTGCTGCACTTGGTGGTACTGGCCGTACTGGGGCTGCTGTGTCTGCCAAGATCGGAACAGAAACAGACTTCGACGACGGAGTCGCAGATGCAAATCATTAGCTCGAAGACGATCGAAGTGTAACGGAACATGTTGAATATCAACTGGTTCAACAAGGTGTTTTGTTAGAATTTAAATTTCCGTAAAATATGAGCTCTTATATTTTAAGGTTTGAGAAAGAAACACCAAGCCTAAAAAAAATAAGCAAAAAATCGATTTTTTTCTGAAAAATTTCAATAAGTTACGATACGATCTCCAACATGCAATTCCACTATCAATTTCCAGCTCTAAAACAAAACGTCCTCTCCCGAAGCAAACAAACAACCAAAATCGCAAGGTGGAATTCGCTTGCAAATGATTTGTGGTTATGGCGGCAGATGGCATCGCGCCACCAGGTTCTGTCACGATTAGTTTCGATGGGTTTCCTGTCCGGAGAGCGCCGGACCCACGTCGCCAACCATTAGAATTATTATTCAATTTCAACGATAAGCGCATCGGCGGCGGCGTTGTCGAGATAGGACTTGTTGACCACCAAACGGGAGGCCGTTAGTGGTGCCAAAGGTGCAACCTGCCAAGGAAGCGTTCGTTGAACTTCCACAGCCTGTCCGAGGAGAATCTAATGAGCTTTGCGACGTTGATCGCACACGCCTTGGAGGTAGTCAGCAAACTCAGCTGCGATTCACCCCGGGAAGGAAGACCACGCTGACTGCTTGCCCTTTTTGGCAACATTTTATTCCAAATTTCAAATTAATGTACACTTCAAGAACGAAGCGAGAGAGCTATTACCGGAGGTGTGTCTGGGAGGTGACGTGATAGGGTAGCCTGTTCATATCATCTAACATTTTTCACACCAGAAATTAAATAAAAGAGATTTGGAAGACGGAAGTGCTTGATATGCTCCACTTTTTCAGTGGATAAGGGAAATTCTCCAAGGTATTCTCAAGTAAGTTTCGCTTGGAGTTTGACGTTTTGTTGACTGTTTTCATTGAAGCTCAAAGTTGTAATGCAATTTTGTAATTTCTTGCAATTACAATACACTTTCATCATTCTCATCTGGTTCTTGGATTTTCTACCAATCCATTCCTTGAGTTTAAAAAAAAATAAGATCCTGTTTGGAAACCCTATCCTGAACCTCTAAACACGCCACCGTCCTGGGCTTGCAAGCGCCTTCAGCCTGTCATCATTTCGTGGGGTTTAATTGTTTATTTGTCTTGTATATCAAGTTCGTACTTGGCGGCCCCGACGTGTCGTCGTGCCGCCTCCCGGGAAGACCACAACCATGACGAACCGACACCGGGTTTTGGCCGGAGGTTGGCCCCAATGGCTGTCAAACTGTTGCTCGGCAGCCTTCTTGTAGCCCATACAATGTATTCCGATCGAATCGTCCTCCTGCCAAAGTCACGCAATTTTCCGGACCGGATATCGGCCAAACATCTTAATTTTTTTTTTCCAATTTCCAGTTGGAGGGTGTGACAAGGCAGCTGAACCGGATAGGTGTCATGATTGCAAACCGCGAACCTTCATGGGCTGGACGTGGACAAATGAGCAGCAATTGATCGATTTGCATGCAACTTTGTTGCATGAGCGACAGGATATGCACGGGTGTCATGTTCTAATTATGGCATGTTAGAATGGTATCAAATTTCGAGAACGTTGTCATCGAAATAAAAATAATTGTGCTTTTTATTGCATAATCAATTAGCCTTTTGAACGGGCAACAGTTTGCATAAATTTAAACCAAATCACCTGCATTCGGCTGTCGCAGCATGTCCGTTTTAAATTTGACTCTCCATTTTGAGAAGACAAAAATGAGCAACGTTCAGTAGGTTTTATTTGAGTTAATTAAACGTTATATTTTACAAAATAATCCAGGAAATTCAGGAAATTCTCGTATGTTTAGCAGTTTTAACAACCGCTCCTAACTCCATGCAATTTGCTGATTTACACTTTTTAAACAACTAATTTTGCAAAACTTTGGATAGAAATTTGCTTGCTCACTTCTTATTGAGCTATTTATCACTAGAACATTTCTATGAGATTTCGGCAATTCGATTTTTTTGCATTTTTAATCCGACTGAAACTTTTTTGGTGCCTTCGGTATGCCCAAAGAAGCCATTTTGCATCATTAGTTTGTCCATATAATTTTGCATACAAATTAAGCAGCTCTCCATATAAAAATGAAAAAAGAAAATTAAAAAATCTGTATCTTTTGAAAGAATTTTTTGATCGATTCGGTGTCTTCGGCAAAGTTGTAGGTATGGATAAGGACTACACTGAAAAAAAAAATAAACATGGTAAAATAAGTTTAAAGATTTGAAATTTCATTATTTGGTACTAAAACTTGTTTTGCAAAAAAAACACAATTTTTTTTTTAATTTCTGATATGCATCCTAAATACATCAACTGCCAAATTTTGAGAATTTTCCAAAATCGGCAAAAAATCTTTGACCGAAATATGAATTTTTGAATCAATACAGATTTTTTTCAAAAATTGAAATATTGCTTGCAAAAATTTTTCAACTTCAGTTTTCGATGTAAAATCGAATTTGCAATCAAAAAGTACTTTAGTGAAATTTTGATAAAGTGCCCCGTTTTCAAGTTATAGCCATTTTTTCGTAACTTTTTTGAGAATAGTCGCAGTTTTTCATTTTTTAAAATTGGTGCCTATGTTTGCCCACCTTTGAAAAAAAAATTGAGAAGCTGAGAAAATTCTCTATACTTTGCTTTTTGAACTTTGTTGAAACGACCTTTAGTTGCTGAGATATTGCCATGCAAAGGTTTAGGAACAGGAAAATTGATGTTTTCTAAGTCTCACCCAAACAGCCCACCATTTTCTAACGTCGATATCTCAGCAACTAATGGTCCGATTTACAAAGTTAAAAATGTGAAGCATTCGTGAAATTTTCCGATCCTTTCGAAAAAAAATATTTAAAGTAATTTTAAATCAAGACTAGGATTTCAAAAGGGCCAAACATTCAATATAAAGGTTTTTTTTTTTAAATGTTAGTCCTTATTTAATTTTTTTTAAATATTGTTTTCGAAAAGGTCGAAAAATTTCTCCAATGTTTCATGATTTACATTGAAAATCGGACCATTAGTTGCTGAGATATCGACATTAGAAAATGGTAGGTTGTTTGGGTGAGACTTAGAAAACATAAATTTTCCTGTTTCTAAATCTTTGCATGGCAATATCTCAGCAACTAACGGTCGTTTCAATAAAGTTCAAAAAAGCAAAGTATAGAGAATTTCTCAGCTTTTCAAAAATATTTTTTCAAAGGTAGGCAAACATGCGCACTAATTTAAAAAATGAAAAACTGCGACATTTTTCTAAAAAGTTACCTAAAATGGCTTTAACTTGACAACTGTGCACTTTATCAAAATTTCACTAGGGTACTTTTTGATCGCAAATTTGATTTTACATCGAAAAATTGAGTTGAATTTTTTTTCGACCAATATTTTGATTTAAAAAAAAATCTGTATTGATTAAAAAATTCTTAACTCGGTCAAAGATTTTTTGCAAAACCTGGAAATTATTGAAAATTTGGCATTTGATGTCCTCTAAAACATATCAAAAAATACAAAAATTCCAAATAGTATTTTTTGCAAATCAAGTTTTAGGGACAAAAAGTTAAATAAAAAATCTCAAAAAAAAATTCAGTGTAGTCCTTATCCATATCTACAACTTTGTCCAAGACACCAAATCGATCAAAGAATTCCTTCGAAAGAAACAATTTTTTTTTTTGTATGAGCAGCTGTCTTATTTGTATAGAAAATTATATGGACAAACTAATGATGCAAAATGGCTTCTTTGGGCATAACAAAGGCACCAAAAAAGTTAATAAAGACATTAATAAAGACAGAAATCAAAATTAAGAAAAAAGGCCGATTTCGTAGAGAGCTGCTCAATTGCCAAAAAACCATCACAATAGTAGTTTATGCAACAAGTTGCAAAACTTGATTTTTTCAGCACTCTTCGTATTTATCCAACTCGGTGAACCTCGTTGGATAAATGTACGACTCGTGCTGAAAAATCCTCTGTAACTTCAAAAGGATTGGACTTAGGACCCGGGCAGACGGTAATAACAAAATTCATGCCATTTCAATAACAAATGCTGTTAAAATAACAGAAAGTGTTATGGAATCTTCTTAATAAATCCAACTGTTATTGGGATGATCGGATTAGTTGTTAAAATAATAAAAAATAATAACAAAGATTTGTTCGAAGAATAACTAAAAATGTTATTAGTCTGTTATTACAATAACAATCCAATAACAAAAAAATCATAACGAAGAATAACAATTTTTTTTATAAATAACAAAAAATGTTTTTGGCCTAGTATTTTAAAATATCAAAAAATGTTATTCCCAAGTTATTTCCGTCTGCCCGGGTATGGAGACTTTTATGTAAAATTGTCTGAAGAATCGACTCCCATATTCGGTTTTTGAAAAATTTGAAGTTTTTGTAATTTTGTTTAGGGCCATCTTGCATTTTTTGAGAGTCTTTTTTACATCTTGGGCTACTTTCACAAAAATGTTGAACGAAAAAAAAATCGTGGACTCACCTTCAAATTTCATTTTTCAGTGTATTTTCTCGGAAAGCCCGTCAAACTTCTTACAAGTTTGTTTTTGACCACTTTTTGATATGACGCAACGGCTTCGAGATACAGCAAGATTTAAATGATGAAATACAAAAATATTTAAAACACTTACGCCTTTCTCAAATGTCATTATCGAGTGAAACTGGTGTCTACAAAGTTGCATTGAAATCGGAGAGGGTCGAGAAAATAGTTTTTTGTTTGTTTTGAGCTGGAATTGCTCTATGTCTGAAAAAAGAGTAATTTTACCTCTGAAAATGTGTAATTTTACCACCTTTCTGGTGTAATGTTTCTTTTTGTTCCTAAATTTAGGTAAAAATTCGTCATGAAAGAGGTAATATTCAACCTTCCAAAATTATACCTTCCAAATTTACAAAAAAAAAATCTGTGTACAAATGAAGAATCAATAACTCTTGAGACTTGCAGAATTTCTCCGTGATTTCTTTAAGAGGCAGTATTTCGATGCTTGTGTGCTCTCTTATACTAACTGACATTTTGGTAGTTACGAGAAAATCGACTTTTTAACTTTGAATTACTGTTTCTGGGAAACTATTCAACAAACAATTGTCCTAATAATTTTAAAGTATGCTCCTGACATAACTTAAAGACATGGTAAAATATGAAAACTTTTGAAATGCAAAAAAAAAATTAGCGGAGAAATTACGAAAAAAAATCATGCTTGCAATTAGCACAAGTGTGTCTTGAACAGTGATTTGTATTAGTTAGCACAAACGTGCACAGGGCAAATTTTGCAGTTGAGCTAAAATGCTTCTTCGATGGCAGAGTCGTGTATACTTCCAACGTGGCACTTGGTACAAAAGTGCGCAGAGTCATTTTATTGTAAAAATAGTAGTTATTTGTTGTTTCAATGTTTTTTGCGTAGTAACTTTGAATTGTTGCTAGTTAAGGAACATTTTTCTCAACAAAACTTTTTTAATAGACTTGTTTATCATTAAATTAATTGTGAAAATTGTAGTTTTTGAGAGCAACTACCGTTAAAACATGAATTTTATTAAGAAAAACTTAGTGAAGTGTGAGGATTCATAAATATAAGTATGATAATCCATGAAATAGCTTCAAAAAGACCAACTATGACGAAAACCTATTTTTACAAACAGAAGAAAATGATTATGTAAAAACTTTGAGCTAGTTTATTTTATTTCCCTCATGTCATACGACCTTTTTAGAAATGCAAGATATCCAGGGCACAAACCATAGAACTGTTATGGTAGATTGCAGTTAGAACAAGTGTGTCTCTTGCAATGAATTCTTAGTTTGTATCGAATAGAACAAAAGTGATCAAAAAAAAATCAATACTTAGTCTTTGAACATGGACGACCCCTACAGTTGTGCTAAGCGTGCACAACTACGTGAATGATGTTGTTACGTGTTTTTTTTTTGGTTTGGACGACCCCTGCAATTGTCCTAAGTGTGCACAGCTACTTGGAGGGTGTTTGAATTGAATATTTGGGTTAGGCTAAGTGTGACATTGTTTAGTGGATGATGTTGTTACGTATTTTTTTTTTTTGATAGGACGATCCCTGCAGTTGTGCTCAGTGTGCACAACTACTTAAAAGTGTTTTAAATTGGATATTTGAGTTAGGCTAAGTGTGAGAATGGGTAGTGGCTGATTTTGTTACGTAGTTTTTTTTGGATTGGACGACCCCTGCAGTTGTGCTAAATGTGCACAACTTCTTTAAGGGTGTTTGAGTTGGATATTTGGGTTAGGTCAAGTGTGCCATTGGTTAGTGGATGTTGATGTTACGTAGTTTTTTGAATTGGACGACCCCTGCAATTGTGCTAAGTGTGCACAACAAAAGTTCCCAAATGAACCGGTTAGGCGAGGTTCACCTATTGGTCCGTGACATTGTTACACCGTGACATTCGTTACACCGCAACATTCGTTACACCGTAACATTCGTTACACCGTAACTTTCGTTACACCGTAACATTCGTTTACGTAACATTCGTTACACCGTAACATTCGTTACACCGTAACATTCGTTACACCGTAACATTCGTTACACCGTAACATTCGTTACACCGTAACATTCGTTACACCGTAACATTCGTTACACCGTAACATTCGTTACACCGTAGTATGATTACACCGCATCATTCGTTACATCGTAACATTCGTTACACCCTAGTATGATTACACCGCATCATTCGTTACACCGTATCATTCGTTACACCGTAACATTCGTTACACCGTAACATTCGTTACACCGTAACATTCGTTACACCGTAACATTCGTTACACCGTAACATTCGTTACACCGTAACATTCGTTACACCGCATCATTCGTTACATCGTAACATTCGTAGTATGATTACACCGCATCATTCGTTACACCGCAACATACGTTTCACCGTAAAATTCGTTACACCGCAACATTCGTTACACCGTAACATTCGTTACACCGTAACATTCGTTACACCGTAACATTCGTTACACCGTAACATTCGTTACACCGTAACATTCGTTACACCGTAACATTCGTTACACCGTAACATTCGTTACACCGTAACATTCGTTACACCACATCATTCGTTACACCGTAACATTCGTTACACCGTAACATTCGTTACACCGTAACATTCGTTACACCGCATCATTCGTTACACCGTAACATTCATTACACCGTAACATTCGTTACACCGTAGTATGATTACACCGCATCATTCGTTACATCGTAACATTCATTACACCGTAGTATGATTACACCGCATCATTCGTTACACCGTAACATTCATTACACCGCAGTATGGTTACACCGTAGTATGGTTACACCGTAACTTTGTTACACCGCAACATTCGTTGCATCGTAGCATTCTTTACACCGTAATACACCGCAATTAAAACATTTTTTAAGTCTTTGTGCACACTTAGCACATCTGCAGGGGTCGTCCAATCAAAAAAAACATAACAACATCATCCATTCACCAATAACACACTCAAATATCCAATTCAAAACCCCCCAAGTAGTTATGCACACTTAGCACAACTGCAAGGGTCATCCATTAAAAAAAACTACGTAACAATAACGTCCACTTATTAATCTCACACTTAGCCTAACCCAAATATCCAATTTAAATCATTTTTAAGTCGTTATGCACACTTAGAACAACTGCAGGGGTCGTCCAATCAAAAAAACTACGTAACAACAACATCCACTCACCATTATCACACTTAGCCTAACTCAAATATCTAATTCTAAAACCCCGCAAGTAGTTGTGCACACTTAGCACAACTGCAGTGGTCGTCCATTAAAAAAACTACGTAACAATAACATCCACTAATTAATCTCACACTTAGCCTAACCCAAATATCCAATTTAAAACATTTTTAAGTCGTTATGCACACTTAGAACAACTGCAGGGGTCGTCCAATCCAAAAACTACGTAACAATAACATCCACCTACCAATGTCACACTTAGCTTAACTCAGGGGTCATCCAATTAAAAAAAACTCTGCCACTAAATAATTATTTGACACACTTCTTCTAACTTACAACTTCTTCACGTATCCAAATGTGCACACTTGTGCTAATTGCCTTCCAAAATAGTGCTCCATAATATTGCTCAAACTAGTAAGGACACATGGCAATTTACCATAATATTATAGTGTAATCGTATTTTTATGGATTTGCGTGTTTTCAAAAGGTCAAGCCATGATGAAAAATAAAAGAGCACATCCATGATGCGTTCGAAAATGTCAGTTAGTACAAATGGTTGCAGGGCGATATCTCCGCGTAGGAAACGAATTTTTCAGATCTCTTAGAAGCGTTTTGTAGGGAATTTAATTAGCTAAAAGATGGCATCATTAACTCATTTTTGTCCAAAAGTCAGTTAGTACATCAGAGCACAGAGGCATCGATTTGTAGATTCTGCTCGGTTTGTTCTAGAGGTCGTATCGAGGTGCTCCGATTTGGATGAAACTTTCAGGGTTTGTTTGTCTATACATGAGATGAACTCATGCCAAATATGAGCCCTCTACGACAAAGGGAAGTGGGGTAAAACGGGCATTGAAGTTTGAGGTCCAAAAAACATGAAAAATCTTAAAATTGCTCGCATTTCCGTAAAACTTCATCAATTCCAACTCTCTTAGATGCATTCGAATGGTCTTTTGAAGCCCTTCAAAATGTGCTATAGACATCCAGGATTGGTTTTACTTTTTCTCATAGCTTTTGCAAATTACTGTTAAAAATGGATTTTTTTAAAACCTTAATAACTTTTCCCAACAGCCTCCAACACCCATACTCCCATAGGTCAAAAGTTAGGGAATTTCATGGACTATAAGCCTACGGTACTAACTTTTTGGCCAATCACAGTTTTTCTCATAGTTTTACGGTTTTTCTAGAACAAACATTTTACAACGTTAGTTTTTGCCCTGTAGACCGAGAAGACGGCACTTTTTGGTCTCAATTTTGTCATATTCGGAATCCTCGGACAATTTCACGTAAGTTAGAAGTATTTGAGTTGTAATATTTCTTTAAAAAATAATTAAATAAAACATTTTTGAAAAAAAAAAAGATCTTATTAACCCTATGACCAATACGTCAAATGCTGTATCAAGTAGGCGAAAACCTGTTTTACCCCCAATCCAACAAATTGTTAAAAAATAATTTAATTCATTCTAAACGGCAATTTTTCCAATCAAATTTACAACTCCAATACTTCTAACTTACGTGAAATTGTCCGAGGATTCCGAATATGACAAAATTGAGACCAAAAAATGCCGCTATGGCGGCCTACAGGGCAAAACCTAACGTTGTAAAATGTTTGTTCTAGAAAAATCGTCAAACTATGAGAAAAACTGCGATTGGCCAAAAAGTTAATACCGTAGGCTTATAGTCCATGAAATTCCCTAACTTTTGACCTATGGGAGTATGGGTGTTGGAGGCTGTTGGGAAAAGTTATTAAGGTTTTAAAAAAATCCATTTTTAACAGTAATTTGCAAAAGCTATGAGAACAAGTCAAACCAATCCTGGATGTCTATAGCACATTTTGAAGAGCTTCAAAAGACCATTCGAATGCATCTACGAGAGTTGGAATTGATGAAGTTTTACGGAAATGCGAGCAATTTTAAGATTTTTCATGTTTTTTTGACCTCAAACTTCAATGCCCGTTTTACCCCACTTCCCTTTGTCGTAGAGGGCTCATATTTGGCATGAGTTCATCTCATGTATAGACAAACAAACCCTGAAAGTTTCATCCAAATCGGAGCACCTCGATACGACCTGTTTCACATCGGTGAAAAACTCGCTCTTAAATAATGTTTTTTTTTGCGTTTCATTTTTGAATGGAAAAATCCAAAATGCCTCGAATTATGACCCGTCACAACTTCACAATGCAATAATGTTTTAAGCTTAAGCCCGGCAGAAGAGTGGTGGCACAAAACAATATTTATGTGACTGCAAACTGGTATCAGCGTGTGTTTGTGTGTTTATAAATAAGGCAAGAAACGCGATCATAAATTTGCAGTTTATAAATTGCTAATGCACGCTTAATATAATCAACCATATTTTGCGTGTGTGTGTTTAACGCAGGGAACCTCCACCGGAAGACCGCACACGATTTCGAGGGCCTCGGGTGGTGCACATCCAGGGGTCCATAAGATGGCTTAAGAAACAGATTAGCAGACCCCCAAATGGCAGCTGTTTCTGGCGCCTTTTAAATGGGGTCATTAGAAAGATCTTCTCGGGGGAAAAACTTTGACTCTCGTGTCGAGAATAATTTGACACTCTCCGGAAGGCTCAATCAACGGGTGTACAGGATAATTTCGAGGTACAGATCCCGCTACACAAAAGCTGTCAGCAACTGGTTAAACTGTTTGAACAGTTCATCTCCTGGGGAAACCATTACAACCTGCGCTAATAAAGCACACGTGAGTTCAACTTTTTTATTTTCAAAATTAAAGGACATTTTTCATCAGCAAAATGTATTCCTTCCGCTAAAGACATGTTTCAAGATATACGTTTTAAAGGAAGACACCATGAATAAAATCATACCCTGCAATAAAATCGAATCAAAACAAAAGAAAATGCAGTCATTAAATGACACACAAGGCTCACTTGTAATAATATTGTGGGAATCCTGTCGAGTGAGAAATATTTTAATGAAAATAATGACTCCAATCGTCGAACCAAAATTCGTACACCTTCACGAGGCATCCCCCTAAAATTAGTTTCAAATCATACGAATCTTCAACACTTCACCGAAAACCTGCAACTCGTTGTAAAACTCCAACTGACCTTCCAACCGACCGCAGCGGGATCATAAATTTGGGGCAAAAACTTCCGAATCCGAACCTGCGCCGCGACCTGCCCTGCGGCGGTGGGTCAGTTTTATTGGTAGAGTGTCATAAATTTGACCAGCCCTGAGGGCCCCGACATATTTACGCGTTTGCTACCGAAATTCCGTGTGTCGTTTTTTTTTTCATTCTCCAACTTATTTTTATATGATGATGATTCCAATGAACAGCAATTTCGACGTGATACGCAGTTCGCGATAAAATGCGATGAATTCGGTAGCTGCCGGCACGGGAAGGTGTTGTGTTTGTTGGTCGAGTTAATAAGTTAAATAAATATTGTAAATCAGATGGAATGGCATGATTATTTTTTAATCTAGAGGGGAGCAAGAAAGGGTGCGTTCAGCAAATATTTAGTAGAACTTCAGAAATGATTGCGAAACTCCCTACTAAATGATCCTTCATATTTTTTTTTCGTTCAAAGGAACAAACATGCTACGCTCATTTGAAATGTTAGTCTTGTTTCCGAAATTTCCAAAATATTTTTTTGGTTCATAAAATTTCACAATTGTTTCATTTTTCAACATTCAAAATTGGACCATTAGTTGCTAAGATATTGGCATTAGAAAATGTGGGAATGTTTGGATAAGACTTAAAAAACTTAAATTTTGTTGTTGATTTGTCTTTTATTCGCTGTATTTCAGCAACCAGAGCTCTAATTTTCAATGTCTCTTAGGCAATTTTATTGAAAATTTTCTGAACCTTTCGAAAAAAAAGTTTGAAGTTTTTTTACTGTGAGATTGGGGTTCAAGCCATCGACCTTCCGCTTACAAGGCGAAACCCGTACCACAAGGCCACGGGAGCTCGGCAAAAAAAATGATTTTACATTAATAACTATTTTTTTAAATAGTGATTTGGGGAAAGTTAAATTTTTATCATAACACCAAATCTATCAGAAAATTCCTTTAAAATTTACGGACCACCTTATAAAATTAAGAGGCAGTTTTTGTAAATATTGCTCGGTTTGTTCTAGAGCTCGTATCGAGGTGTTGGAGTGTATTGGAGTTGTAATTTAGATTGGAAAAATTGCCATTTAGAATGAGTTAAAATATTTTTTAACAATTTGTTGGATTAGGGGTAAAACAGGTTTTCGCCTACTTGATACAGAATTTGACGTATTGGTCATAGGATAAATAAGATCTATTTCTTTTTTCAAAAATATTTTATTTAAATATTTTTTAAATCAAAATTACAACTCCAGAACTTCTAACTTACGTGAAATTGTCCGAGGATTCCGAATATGACAAAATTGAGACCAAAAAGTGCCGCTATGGCGGCCTACAGGGCAAAAGCTAACGTTGTGAAATGTTTGTTCTAGAAAAATTGAAAAACTATGAGAAAAACTGCGATTGGCCAAAAAGTTATTACCGTAGGCTTATAGTGCATGAAATTACCTATCTTTTGACTTATGGGAGTATGGGTGTTGGAGGCTGTTGGAAAAAGATATTAAGGTTTTAAAAAAATCCATTTTTAACAGTAATTTGCAAAATCTATGAGAAAAAGTCAAACCAATCCTGGATGTCTATGGCACATTTTGAAGTGCTTCAAAAGACCTTTCGAATGCACCTTAGAGAGTTGGAATTGATGAAATTTAACGGAAATGCGAGCAATTTTAAGATTTTTTATGTTTTTTCGACCTCAAACTTCGAAGCCCGTTTTACCCCACTTCCCTTTGTCGTAGAGGGCTCATATTTGGCATGAGTTCATCTCATGTATAGACAAACAAACGCTGAAAGTTTCATCCAAATCGGAGCACCTCGATACGACCTGTTACACATTGGTGAAAAACTCGCTCTTAACGTACCATTTTTGTATGACCAGCACACAAAAATGTATGGGGATTTGTATGTGTAATGACACAAAATGGCTCCATAAAGTTTGAGCCAAATAAAATACAAAAATACAACATGGGTAAATCTCCGCCAACTCACACAGCAGTTGCCCCGACCCCTCTTCGATTTGCGTGAAACTTTGTCCTAAGGGGTAACTTTTGTCCCTGATCACGAATCCGAGGTCCGTTTTTTGATATCTCGTGACGGAGGGGCGGTACGACCCCTTCCATTTTTGAACATGTGAAAAAAGAGGTGTTTTTCAATAATTTGCAGCCTGAAACGGTGATGAGATAGAAATTTGGTGTCAAAGGGACTTTTGTGTAAAATTAGACGCCCGATTTGATTGCGTACTCAGAATTTCGCATAAACGTATTTTTCATCGAAAAAAAACACTAAAAAAGTTTTAAAAAGTCTCCCATTTTCCGTTACTCGACTGTAAAAATTTTTGGAACATGTCATTTTATGGGAAATTTAATGTACTTTTCGAATCTACATTGTCCCAGAAGGGTCATTTTTTCATTTAGAACAAAATTTTTCATTTTAAAATTTCGTGTTTTTTCTAACTTTGCAGAGTTATTTTTTAGAGTGTAACAATGTTCTACAAAGTTGTAGAGCAGACAATTACAAAAAATTTGATAAATAGACATATGGGAATTGCTTATAAACATCACGAGTTATCGCGATTTCACGAAAAAAAGTTTTGAAAAAGTTGGTCGTCATCGATCATGGCCATTCATGGTCACCCGCGACAGACACGGACGACGAAACAGAGAGAAACGCAAAATGTAACTTTTTCAAAACTTTTTTTTTTCGTAAAATCGCGATAACTCGTGATGTTTACAAGCAAACCCCTTATATCTATATATCAAAATTTTTGTAATTGTCTGCTCTACTTTTTAGAACATTAGTACACTCTAAAAAATAACCCTGCAAAGTTAGAAAAAACACGAAATTTTAAAATGAAAAATTTTGTTCTAAATGAAAAAATGACCCTTCTGGGTCAATGTAGATTCAAAAAGTACATTAAATTTCCCATAAAATGACATGTTCCAAAATATTTTACAGTCGAGTAACGGAAAATGGGAGAATTTTTCAAACTTTTTTAGTGTTTTTTTCGATGAAAAATACGTTTTTTCGGAATTATGAGTACGCCATCAAATCGGGCGTCTAATTTTACATAAAAGTCCCTTTGACACCAAATTTCTATCTCATCACCGTTTCAGGCTGCAAATTATTGAAAAACACCTCTTTTTTAGCATGTTCAAAAATTGAAGGGGTCGTACCGCCTCTCCGTCACGAGGTATCAAAAAAATGGAGCTTGGATTCGTGATCAGGGACAAAAGTTACCCCTAAGGACAAAGTTTCACGCAAATCGAAGAGGGGTCAGGGCAACTTTTCCCGATTTCGTGTGAGTTGGTAGAGAATTACCCATAAAAGAGCAATTTTCATCAAAATCTTGAAGAAAACGTGATTTTTTTAGTACTAAAGGTGGTAAATTTAAAATACATTGCATTGTAATGGCGCTTACGTCAAAAAGTCAAATCGTTAAAAACTGTAGATTTTTATAATAAATTGATGTTAAAAATTAATGCAAAAGGTTTGGAAACATATGAAATGTTGGCAGTAGCTGAAGCTGTAGTGTAAGTGATAAAATTAGGGTTTCAAAGGGAATTTTGAAAATTCGCCATTTGTATTTTACTTAAATGGCTGTATCTTAACTCTGAAGTGATAAAAAAATGGTTAAATAGCAAAATTGTTAGTAAATTGTTACCTACAAGATGACGATTTTTTTAGATGTTTTTTTTTTTTGAGAGAAATTCAAAAAAAATTAAGGCAAAAAAATGTTTTCAGCTTTAACATGCTGCCAATGAAAAACGACGACTTCTTTGAACAATATGAATACATTATTGGTAAAGTGAAATATGGGGCAATTTGAACGCATTTTTCTAGGTTTTAGACCAAAATATGATATTTTTATGAAAACACAATTTTTCAGTAAATCGCGAGTTCTATACGCGACACTACTGCACATACATAACCCCTAAACAATAATCGTGGTCTTACATCCTCATGGAGTCGGATTTCACCCCTGGATTTGATGAGCCAATCGTTGTCAAAATCTCCAAGCTCCAGCCGGTCTTTTGGCGATTAGAGGAGACCCTCAGTTATAAACTAACTCTCACAAACAAATACACAAATACACAGGATAAGTGAAGATATCGGTTTCGAAAATCGAAATTTTGAAAAAAAAGTAAATGCTTCGATCACGAGGGTTAAAGGAAAAAGGGAATAAAAATGCTGCCAAAAATTACCCACCTGCTTCTTGAGTATAATGTGTTTACCCTTCCAGTACTTCATCATTCCGAGGGCCTGGAGTGTGCTGACGATATCGTAAGAATTGATAGCCATTTCCTGAAATCATAAAAAAGAACAAGAGTAAGTTGAAGTGAGTTAAACTGCAAAGAGCAAAGTGGCAAGATGTGCCTGCAAGGGAGGATCGATGATCCTGCGTCGTTTTTTCCTTTTTTTGGGTTTCCTCTGAAAAATGTTCGAAAATTGATCGTTATTATTTATTAGCCATATTACTTGTATGGTTGGTTCTCCTTCGGGGGGGGATCTTACCGTGTGGGGTCAACAGAATCGATCGAATCGGTACGATGTTGCTTTCAAATGCTGATTTGTTTTATGCAATTTTGAGAAAAGACATTTTTCGGATAGAAATTTTCTACACTCTGAATTGTTAAGTTAGATGCTTCTGACCGAGAAAGGATTAAAACAATAAGCAAGAAAAAAAGCCAGGTGAGTTTCCCTAAAACTAATATTCCATAATAACACTAATTCACCATGCCGAGTGCGCTATCTAAACATATGTTTTAGCAACAGTAGGTCATAAACCGAGTCGCCAAAAAAGATCACTTGACTTGTGCACAGCCACCCATGTCTGCCAGCAATATCGAAATGATAGCTTCGGCCACTCTTTACCATCATTCGGTGATGGATCCTCGCACCAAGGACGCAAACTGTTTAAATATTCCAACGATCGATCGATAATTACCACCCTATCGCGACACAGGTCTTGCCACTTACGGCTATCATCATCATTAGCGTATTTTTTTTTTTTTTGAAGAATCAACTTGCGCACGTGGGGTTCTAATTTTTTTTTTGCAGGCCGCGTCGGCAATATTTTGTTTAAGCAAAAATTATAGTCCTGCCCATGGCCAAAATTGAGACCTTTGCGAAATATGAATTTGGCGCGAGCCTTCCTCCGTGATAAATGAGACGTTCATTGACGGACCCGCGTCATGTTTTAGAAAGTATAATATTTTAGCAAAAAGTTACGAGCGCGGCTCGTAAAAAGTAATTTTTAAATTATTGTGTTGGCAAATGTAGAGCGAAGGGGGCTGTATCCCGACGGCTGGTGGAAAATATAGGGGTAATTGAATGTTTCGGAAGGTTTTGAACGATGTGCTCGGATATTTACACTTTTTTAAAGTCTGAAATTTGAAATGCAAAAATATGACTTTATTCACCTTTAGTGTTGGTGATGTAGTCGTCATAGTTTTCTTATCAAAATAACTCAAAATGTTAAACAATTTTTTTAATAGGATATGGTTTTAGGCTGGTACAAATTGCATTTGAAGTTTTTGTCACCCCCTCTTCAAAGCCAACCCGAAAAAATGTTATTTTAATTTTATTTTTTTTTTCTCCCAAAATTGTAATTTTGAGTTATGGAAAAGTATGTGCAAAAAAGTTGCCGCAGAGTTATGATGATTTTTTAAGAAACAAGAAATTTGTTTTTTTAGGTCTGGTTAAACAGTCCATAATTTTCTAGTACCAATTGTCTTATTTGATAAATTGTTCAGATCACTCAAAAAAATATTTATTTGAATTTTAATACTACGCAAAATTCAGAGTCGAGAGAATCGTTCTCTCAAAATTTATTGAGGGCTCAGTTCCAAAGTCGAAAGAATAATGCTTCCAACCAATGCTTGAAAAGGGATCGATCACTGAACGGGATTGCTCGATATTCGATAGAGCTTTCTGTCAGCGATCATTTCCCAAAACGATATTTGATCGCTGACACACAACGCCTATCATGACCGTCATTGCTTGGCAACGGTCGGTGAACGTAAAACCGAAGACGAAACGAACGAAAAATGAGCACCACTCAAGCAGCCGCCCGAACGAGACAACGTGCTCTTTCTCTTTCTCTCGTTTTTGTCTCTCTCTTCCTAGTGTATGCTGCGTGGTGACAGAAATCATATGATTGCTATCATTGGAGAGATGATCGGAATCTCGGTAGAATGTCAAACGACCGCTCTCTAGTCGATTTTTCTCCTGGAGGGAAGTCAATGATTGTGTGAGTGTCTTTGCGTAGCACTCATTCCTTTGTGTGTGAAACGAACGAAAGCAGAATGTAGAAATCAGGTTGTCGTGGTGAAGACGATTGGAGTGCTCTGTCAGCTATCACAAAAAAAGTCGAAATTTCGCAAGCCCTGCTTCCAACACACACCATCAAAACAAATGTATTCATTCGTTAATTGAAGCATTCAATCTTCAACAAGTGTAATACAACGACTTCTGACCACTCCTTGGTCACCAAGTATGTCAAAGATCTATGATTCGATTCCCGTTGATGACACTTTTTCTTTTTTTTTTGGTTTTGATGAACCTCGAAGGAATAGTTCTCTCAGCAATCTTGAGCTGTATTCTCTGTGTCCGTAAATTGTATCACTATTCTCTCGGCTTGAGGCCATTATTCTCTCGAAGGCCCCAAAAAGTTTGAACCAAATACAAAATACTTACAGTTTCACAATAGGACTAAAACATTTTTGACAAGAAACAGAAAATTAGTAAGTACACAAAAACACAACCAAAACACACACATTGTAAAAGCTTGACATTTTTAGTAAACCCCTGAAGAAGACCTCAAAATAAAGGCCGAAACGTCAGTGAAGTAGAGAAAAAATCTGTTTTTCTTTTTCGACAAGACTGCTCGCCAAAACCAGAAAGATTCAAAATAATCAGTCGTTGCGAACCCGGATCAAAACAAATGGCTACATTTGCACATCAAAGCTTATATTTAATAAAATTGCTGCACGCAGAAAAAAGAGTTCCCAAAATCATGAACACCCGTTCATGAAATTAGGAACCACAAACAAAATGTTCAAATTCCATGGTACGTTTTTGAAAATCGTACCATGGAATTTGAACACTTTGTTCGTGGTTCCCAATTTCATGAACGGGTGTTCACGATTTTGGGAACTCTTTTTTCTCCGTGTGGTCGGTCGATTTTGTTGAGCATTGCTCATGTTCAAAGCCCCTTTATAGCCATCAAAAAACAATAATTTCCATTCCACAATGATGGATTTTAAGTTTATTGATAACAAATAACAGCCTTTTAAGGTGCAATTTCAACACAGAAATGTCTTGAAATAGCACAAACCAAACGTTGGAAAAAACACTCTTGGATATTTTATTTGAAAATGAAATTTTTATTTGAAAATGCCATATTTTCAAAGGTGAAACGTTTGGTATCATCCTAACGAAACTCGAAAAATTTCTGGACAAATGTATTGCTGCCTTCCTCACCACACTGAGAAAAGGCTATAAAATCTCTCGGAAAATGAACCTCTTAAATTGACCTCGTAGACCCACCATCACCAATATATTAGAGTGTAACAAAAAATACTTTTTGATGGGCATTCAGGGGTTTGTTCTGGTGGGCATACTGAACTCAAATCCCAAATATGAGCTTGATTGGACTTAAAGAAATCTTTTTATTACGGGTTAAATCCCATTTAAAATTCAAATACAAAGCGCCAGCTTCTGTTACGCCCAACCAAGCTCACACAGAAAAAAAAGTTGATTTTTGAAATGTTGAAAATGTGGCAGGTTGAATATTACCTCTTTTTTTAGTAATATTACATAAAAATGTGAACCTGATGAATATTCATCAAAAACTGATGAAAATTCATCATTTTCTGGGGTAAAATTAATCATTTTTTGCCACAAAATCTGTCACCATTTCCTGATGAATATTACCATCATTTTTTTTTCTGTGCATATTTGGGATTTGGGCTCAGTATGCCCACTGGAACAAGCCCCTGAATGTCCGCCAAAAAGTCATTTTTGTTACATCCTAATGGGTACCTTTCTTTACCGAAATGTCAAGCTCATATATACGTTTCATTTCTCACCGGTCTGATGGCCGAGTGGGCTAAGGCGCCAGCCCTTTACTGTTGATGCTGGGTTTGGATCCCGTTAGTTGCAATTTTTTTTTTGTGTTTACAAAAATTGTACAGGCAGTGTGTAATATTAAGCGTCTCTTTTGACGAAGGTTCAGTTGAGTTGGTGTAATATAATCTTTGAAATGAATACTTTGAGTAGAAATAGAATTTGAAGATAAAAAACATGTTTTTAATTTCTTTACAATTTTTCATGTCCAACAACAACCATTTTTCCTCTCTGTCAATATCTGAACCACTTCCAATAGCTGGATCGGACATCTTTTTTTAATGACCCATGTTACAGCTGTGGTTCCTTATCTGCCTATTATCACCTTATGTCCCACCGCCTGAAGCAACCGATAATATTGCCATTAAAATTAGAGCAAAAGAAGGGGGCTTTGCAGCAACTCCTTCAACTGCGCCTATCTACATAATGAGTATCATCATCCGCGCCAGCAGTCCAGTCCGGGGAGGATGAAAAAAACCGGATCATGTCTTGCCTGCAATCCTCTGCGTGGCGAGCAAATACCGGTAATCATCGCCATTTATGCGAATACGCTTGGACGGCTGGAAAGTGGAACGCTCTCATTACTCGGGAGGATGATGTTTTTTTCGGCAGATTATGTTTCTGTTTATTTGAGTTTTTCGTTGAAAATCATGACAGATGTCGATGGGCACTGGCCAACATGTGCTGACCGGTTAAACGAACTCGTGATGAGCTTGGCTGCCCTCATGAGGATGGGATCTTGGAGTGAAACTCATTAAAAATCCTTGTTTAGAAGATTAGAAATATATTAACATTATTATGACAAGGAAACTAAGAGTCTTCGCTGCAATTTACTATTTGATCAATTTATCAGTTTATCAATTTATCAATTTACCAATTTATCAATTTATCAATTTATCAATTTATCAATTTATCAATTTATCAATTTATCAATTTATCAATTTATCAATTTATCAATTTATCAATTTATCAATTTATCAATTTATCAATTTATCAATTTATCAATTTATCAATTTATCAATTTATCAATTTATCAATTTATCAATATATCAATTTATCAATTTATCAATTTATCAATTTATCAATTTATCAATTTATCAATTTATCAATTTATCAATTTATCAATTTATCAATTTATCAATTTATCAATTTATCAATATTTTTTTTTGTTGAATGGGAAATGGACTTAAGTTTGAAATTAAGTTTCTTACCTGAGAGATATCCTTGATGCTCAGCGTCGTCCCAGGTCGTGAGCACAGGTACGCCAGCAGGACGTCCTTCCAGTAGGACCGGTACGAGATCAGACCCAGATCGGAGAGTGGCTTCTCGGGAGATCCAATTTTACCCTCGACTCGCGTCAACAGGTAACCTGTAAAACAAAAAAAAATGTATAACGAATTGTTAGTAAGAATTAATTTGTTGCAATTTGATAAATTCAATTTGATAGAAATGATGTCACTTAATCAGCCAACATTAACCCAGTTTTACAAACGGACGACGCGATTTGAGACGCTCGTAGACGCTGGGAAACCGAACATAAATACATTAGACGACCGAGATTGTATAAACATTCGCGCGACCAGGCCGTGAAGCCAAAGGAGTGTGTGGTGAAAGTTATTTTTGGCGCTAAACGGCTGCAAATGTTTCAAAGCCATCAAGAAAACCCATAGAACAACATCCAACCCGTGGGATTTGTCATTGGATTTGGTGTCTGGTGTCCGACTTCAGCTTAGAAAATGTAACGAATTTGAAGACACAGACGACGTCCCAAGGCACGTGATGGTCGGTGACGTGACTTGATGCTGGTGAGATATGGTGGGTTCATTTTTGAAATTCTTTGTCGTATTGTAGCAGACTGTTGATGAGCAAAATAAATTAAAAAAAAAAATGTGATAAGAGCTAGGATTTGTTTTTCCTCGTTTTCATAATAATAAGTACAACAAGTTCAACTCCAAACCTCATGTACAGTTTTAAATTGAGTAACCAGGTCCCATTAGAACCCCAAGTTGCTTGTTCCAGCTTGTGTCCCTTGAACCGCTTCATAATGCCGACCGCTCCAAATTGGAAACCATAATTCACGCTGGATTAAGTGCAACTGCATTACCGCCACCACAAATGGTACGGATCTTGGAGAGTTATTAAAACTCCGAAACGTTAAGGGGAGGGGGGTTGGTGTCTGACCTGAGTAAGTGTGTCGCCCGACCATAAAATGAAACAAAAAAAAAAAGCAGAAAACGGCGGCGTCGACGGCGGCGAAGCTGAAAAGAATGTTAATTTCGTGAAATATATGTATCTTTTGCCCATATTCGTACAACCCGAGATATTGCAGCGCAGTCTTTGCTGAGAGATGCGTGCGAGCTGCTGGGACCAAGGGCAATAAATTTCCGAAACGCGCGCGCGCGCGCTCGAGCTCAGCATGCACTCTGGCTGATGTGACCATAACCGTCATCCGAGGTTAAGCACCGGAGAAAGAACGACGCGATGCACTCCGCGGGATGACGTCAGAACTTTGAAGTTTTGGGGCGGAAGATTCTTGGAGACACTGAACCGAACTGAACTGAACTGAACTGAACTGAACTGAACTGAACTGAACTGAACTGAACTGAACTGAACTGAACTGAACTGAACTGAACTGAACTGAACTGAACTGAACTGAACTGAACTGAACTGAACTGAACTGAACTGAACTGAACTGAACTGAACTGAACTGAACTGAACTGAACTGAACTGAACTGAACTGAACTGAACTGAACTGAACTGAACTGAACTGAACTGAACTGAACTGAACTGAACTGAACTGAACTGAACTGAACTGAACTGAACTGAACTGAACTGAACTGAACTGAACTGAACTGAACTGAACTGAACTGAACTGAACTGAACTGAACTGAACTGAACTGAACTGAACTGAACTGAACTGAACTGAACTGAACTGAACTGAACTGAACTGAACTGAACTGAACTGAACTGAACTGAACTGAACTGAACTGAACTGAACTGAACTGAACTGAACTGAACTGAACTGAACTCAACTCAACTCAACTCAACTCAACTCAACTCAACTCAACTCAACTCAACTCAACTCAACTCAACTCAACTCAACTCAACTCAACTCAACTCAACTCAACTCAACTCAACTCAACTCAACTCAACTCAACTCAAATCCGTGAATCTCCACCAAACAGTCATCAAAACGATGCACCTAGGGGCCAACCAAATTCAAGGGTGGGGTAGGTTCTTGCGGTGAGTGCGTCGAGGGTTCAAAAAACTCCTGAATCATCCGACCTCTCCCCCCTAGTAGAAGGACATTTGGCTGGACTGCCTCAGGGGACGACGAGGTCCCGACGTGACCGTGGTTTTTCCCTCGACCTCGCGGGAGCTTGGTCGGATCGGAAGTAAAACATTTTTTTTCTTGGGTTTTTTGTTAAAAGGTAGACACCATGTTCAGTAGTATGTAATAGTAGTAGTTACTACTCGAGTCTACTCCCATGACTCAACCCGTTGCATTTTCCGCCTTGGCGTGCCCTGGGGGATAAATGGACGACGTCACGTCACGTTCCCTGTAACCTGACTCTCACTCTCGCGCGGAGTTTGTGTCTGACGCAAAACTGTCTACCAGACAAGGAGAGTTCGGCAGCCATGTTGGCATCGGTCGCGTTTTGCTTCGTAGGAAATAATTTTGACTATTTTGTGATGTTTTACGGTGTTTTAAGGCCAGATATATCGTTAATCTGGGAGATAGTGATGGGATCTACTGTGGGATAGTGAAGTTTTTGTAAAATTGTTTGTTTTATTGTGATTTTCGAGCGATTTATTTGCGGTTCTGTGTGAAAAATTGTTCGGCAGAATTTTTACTCTCCCAGAGTGAAGGTTTGAAGAGAAAGAGTGCTGTGTGTTTTTGGTACGACGATGACGGACGTGTGAATGTGAAGCAGGCAGGTGGATGCTGCTGCAGCGTCGTCATCATCATCATCATTCATCCCGAGCAGACGGTAATAACTTGGGAATAACATTTTCTGATATTTGAAAATACTAGGCCAATAACATTTTATGTTATTTATAACAAGATTTGTTATTCGTCGTTATGATTTTTTTGTTATTGGATTGTTATTGTAATAACAGACTAATCACATTTTAAGTTATTTTTCGAACAAATCTTTGTTATTATTTTTTGTTATTTTAACAACTAATCCGATCATCCCAATAACAGTTGGAGGTATTCTTCCATAACAAAAAATGTTATTGCAAAGTTGTTTTGGCTGTCTACCAATATCAGGCCAATAACAAATTTTGTTATGATAACATTAACTGTTATTAAACCCTTATGCAAAAATGGATTTTTAAAGAAGAATCCATAACATTTTTTGTTATTTTAACAGTATTTGTTATTGAAATGGCATGAATTTTGTTATTACCGTCTGCTCGGGATCATTGACGACGTGACCTGCCAGGATTATGGTGTGCCCAAGTTTCCGGTGAGTTCGCTCCAGGTTGTTTGGGTCTGTGGCCCCTCTAAAACAGCCTACTGTTTTCCAAATGGAAATATGTTTGCCTCTCTTTATGTGAGTCCAGCTCCGAACTCCGAAGAGTGGCGCCCTGTTTCGTGAGTTTAACACGCGAGAGTTTGACAGATCGAAGAGAGCTTTAGAGTGTGAGTCACTCAATCTACCATTCACATAATGCGCAACGGTACTCACGGCACTCACATCTGACAGTGGTACAGGAACAGCGCAATATTGATCCCACATTATTTATTTGTGGTTTTTGTTTTGCGCTTTCTGAGTCGCAGTCTTTCTAGCCACTTGGTAGGACAGTTTTCGTCAATCGATTGAATGCTTGAATAACAGGATTTACTTTGTCCATCCGTAATCTTTACCCTTTTAAAATTTATAGTATATAATTTATTTCAATTTGCATAATGCTGAATAGCATTTCCATATGAAAGTTAAACGGGGCCACTACGATTATAAGCCAATTCGAGGCACTTTTATTGTATTTATTTTTGTTTGTTTAACTGTCATATGGGTTTGTTCAAAAATTACGTTCATGAATAGGGGGGGGGGGGTCTGAGATTTGTAACAGCCCATATTAAGGTATACGAAAAGTGCGTGACAGGGGGGAGGGGGGGACTGAAATCCCGAAAATCTCTGGACGTAATATTTGAACAAACCCTATGGAACTGATTTATTATTAAATTATAGTTATTTATTTTACAACTTCCTGGACTACCCCTGATCGCATAAATGTCACATGTACATTTTAATAGCTTTTGAGTTTTTGATGAAGTTCGGTTCAAAATCGCGTACTCTTTCAGAAAAACCTACAACATCCAGTACTTTGTTCTAGAAATCAGGAGGAAATCCAGTTTTTGGGTGAAAACTTAACACGTAACACGTGTGAGGGACAAACTTCAAACGTGTTTTTCTCAGCTTGTTGTTTTTGCATATGGGCATTTATGCGAACATGGACAGTGGAATCACTTTAAATGAACTGCTTATATGATTTTATTCATTCACTACATGATTTTATATTTTCATTTTATTCTTTATACAATTTTTTTCCATCCTACCATCCTTCCAAGAATCATCTTGAAATTTATTGCTCATATGTATTTTTATATTCACTATATTTTACCTTATTTCCCATTTCATTCTTTACTCCATTCCTCTTCCTTTATCCTACCATTCCTCCATATCATATATGATCAAACTACATAAACTCATGACACTAACAAAATCAGCAATGGAACCATTTAAAGCATTGCGCTTTAAATTATATTATTTATTTTACAGCTTCCTGGAATCATCTTTAAGCTTACTGCTTATATTTGTATATACAGTGGACTCTCTCGTTGTCGATATTAAAGGGACCGTCGGGAGTTGTCAAATTATAGAACGAAAAATCAAAGCAATCTATTTGAAGGGACTGAAAAATTTATTGACAGCTGGAGCAATATTGATATCGAGAAGATCGACAGCCAGAGAGTCCACTGTATCTATATTTATCTGTACACCATAAAATTTCTTTATATTTCTATATAATTCCTTCTCCTATTTTCCTTTCCTTTTTCCTACTTTTCATAAACCCATGACACTTAAAAATCAGCAATAGAACCATCTGGAGTGATTGTGCTTAAAAAATTGTTATTCATTTTACAGCTTCCTGGAATCATCTTTAAATTTATTGCTTATATGTATTTATCTGTTCACTATATAATTTATTTTAATTTCTATATAATTCTTTACCCTATTCCTTTTTCTTATCATTCCCCCATACCATATATAATCGAATTGCGAAAACTCACGACACTTACAAAAATTGCACACACAAAACACACCACATCAAAACTGATTCGGAGCGTTTGGCACGGTATGTCCACGCATCCTTCCTCCCCTGTAGATTCTGTGAAATGTGATCCGTTCTCAGAATCCTCTCTGCGGTAAACACAACGCAGTAGGGCTGGCCGTTTTAATATTTGTATTACATTTTCGGGTGTTCTCGGATGTAATGCAATTATTAATATTGACAAGAAAAGTGCTTGGGGCGTAATCTAATCACAAGACTTTCCAGCATGCTTTCATCGGACTGGCTGCGTTTGTGTTAGATTAGATTAGATTAGATTAGACGCAAAACGGTCTTCCAGACAAAGTTCAACCGTGGAAAGGTGAATGTCGACCGGTGAATAACAACAGCTCGAAATTGGAAAAAGTTGGAAATTTCGTTCCCGTGCAATCTTCGATTAATGAAACAAATAAACCTATTTAGCACGGGCTGGTTGCACCTTTTACGGCTTAAGTAGCCCCCCGCCGTAAACACCTTGGTTGGGAAATTGCTTCATTTTTTACGTTTCAGAGTTTCATCATTTTTCAACCCTTTTCACTCTCGGGTATTATTTCACTTGCCGGTGTGAGTGTGCGTTTCGTCGCGAGTCAAGGAGGCGATTGAGTGATTAATTAGTCCGATTTTAATCAGCTCTTAAAAGAAGCCTGCAATTTGCATACCATTTTCGTTCCGAGAGCAGCGCGGGAGACCGGGACCGGAGGTTCCCATTTTGTCTTTTTTTTTTGTTATTATAGGTTGGGTTGGGTACGAATTGCTTCACTTTTTATTGATTTTTTTTGTTTTTTTCTTTTTTCACATTTTTTGTTAAATATTACCAGTAATTTAATACTTTATGATTAAAAGAAGTGATGTTTCTTATTTATTTATTTTTTATTTTGGTTTTTATTTTTGCCATTTTTGTTTTCTTTTTATTTGGCATGCGATTAACTCCACTCTGGTTTAATTTTTATAAATTTTGTTCAAATTCATTTTTTTTTAAATTCTGGTAAGCTAAATTGTTTTGATTGCTTTAATATTGCCTTTATATATATTTTTTTATTCCGGCTTATTTAAAAAAAATGCCATTTATAACCCTAACTACAAAAACTGTCCTACCGACAAATAGTCAATTAGTAATTGTTTAAAGTTTTCAATTTGTTTTTTTTTTTGCATATATTTTTTCATTTTGCTTAAATTTGGTGTTTTGTTTTGCTTACAGTAATCTTTCGTTGTGATTTTGTAAAACCTTTTATTTTTCCAAATTTGCTTTCATTTTGTAGCTTTAAATTGTTTGTTTGTTTTCAGTTTATTGTTCATTTATTTTTTGTGTATTTTTTTTTGAGTGTAGTATTATTCAGATGTTTTTTTTTATTTTTGGTTTATTTTTGGATTGTGCTATAAATTTGCTTCCGCTTGATTTGTTTTCAATTTTTTGCTTTTTATTTGACATTAATTTGTTTATTTTTTGTTGCACTTTTGGTATGTTTCTATTATGTTATCGGGTTTCTATGATGAAATTTAAAGTTTGCGCTATTTCTGCTTGATTTCAACTTTTTTTTCAATTATTTTGCTTCATTTCGAAAGCATTTAGTTTGCTCTCATTTTTCATTTACTACTATTTTGTTTCTGTTTCTCTATTAAAGTTTTTTTATGTTTTGGATTTTTGTTCTATTCGCCAATTTTTGCTCGTAGTTTATTAATTTGTTTTTTTTTTTGCATATTTCTTTTTTTAATTGTGATTTTATTCGTTCTTAATAAATTCAAATATTTTTTTAAATGTTTTTTTTTGCATTTGCTTTTTTATTTAATTTTTCTTTTATTTTTCTTCGTACAGTTTTTTTTTTTTCAATTTAAGCAATTAGGCTGGAACAAATTTTATTTAAAGATTTTGTCTCCCCCCCTTCAAAATTGGCTCGAAAAATCAGAAGGCAAAAAAATAGTTTTTTTTTTTAACTGGGTAAATCTCTACCAACTCACACGAAATCGGGAAAAGTTGCCCCGACCTCTCTTCGATTTGCGTGAAACTTTGTCCTAAGGGGTAACTTTTATCCCTGATCACGAATCCGAGGTCCGTTTTTTGATATCTCGTTACGGAGGGGCGGTACGACCCCTTCCATTTTTGAACATGCGAAAAAAGAGGTGTTTTTTAATAATTTGCAGCCTGAAACGGTGATGAGATAGAAATTTGGTGTCAAAGGGACTATGTAAAATTAGACGCCCGATTTGATGGCGTACTCAGAATTCCGAAAAAACGTATTTTTCATCGAAAAAAACACTAAAAAAGTTTTAAAAATTCTCCCATTTTCCGTTACTCGACTGTAAAAATTTTGGAATATGTCATTTTATGGGAAATTTAATGTACTTTTCGAATCTACATTGTCCCAGAAGGGTCATTTTTTCATTTAGAACAAAATTTTTCATTTTAAAATTTCGTGTTTTCTAACTTTGCAGGGTTATTTTTAGAGTGTAACAATGTTCTACAAAGTTGTAGAGCAGACAATTACAAAAATTTTGATATATAGACATAAGGGGTTTGCTTATAAACATCACGAGTTATCGCGATTTTACGAAAAAAAGTTTTGAAAAAGTTACTTTTTGCGTTTATCTTTGTTTCGTCGTCCGTGTCTGTCGCGGGTGACCATGTATGGCGTCATCCATAAAGTATGTCACGCTAAAATCGGCCAAAATCAACCCCCCCTCCCCCCTATGTCACACTTTGTCACGCTGGTTCCAACCCCCCTTCGAAAAGTACGTCACATTCTGTAGACTTCCCCTCCCCCATATTGATTTTTTAAATAATTATTACATGATTTATTTTTTTTTCATAAAAACCTATTACATGATTTACACAGAAAAAAATTGTGTAAATTTTGAAGCTTTAATTTTGGATGGTTGAATATTACCTCTTACATGATGTAATTTTACCACAATTTAGACTGAAAACGCGACATTACACCAGAAAAGATGTAAAATTACACATTTTTAGAGGTAAAATTACACATTTTTTCTGACATAAAAAATGACCACTTCCCAGATGTAATATTACCATGATTTTTTTTTCTGTGTATAAATAGGGTTATTTATAAATTCGGAGTTCAATCGAGAAAGTTTTTAATTTTACAGGTTGTGTTTAGATTTTTATTTTTATTTTGTTGAACGTGTAGTGATAGAAATCACCATCAACAGTTTTTTGAAAATCTAATGATTTAAGCATATTAAATCTATCATCGAAAACTCTGTTTCTTAAAGCCTTGTGTTGTGTTTAAATTATGAGTAAATTTTATTTAAAAAAACTTTTTTTAGACATATTCTTTGACTGAATTTTCAGTATTCAGGAAAAAGTCTAGCGTGACGTCACGGTCTCACGGACCCCCCCTCTCCCCCTTGTCACACTTTGTCACGCTTGCGACCACCCCACACCCCCTCCCCCTACCCCCTAGAGCGTGACGTACTTTATGGATGACGCCTATGGCCATGATCGATGACGACCAACTTTTTCAAAACTTTTTTTCGTAAAATCGCGATAACTCGTGATATATAAGCAAACTTCTTATGTCTATACATCAAAATTTTTGTAATTGTCTGCTCTACAACTTTGTACAACATTGTTACATTCTAAAAAATAACCCTGCAAAGTTAGAAAAAACACGAAATTTTAAAATGAAAAATTTTGTTCTAAATGAAAAAATGACCCTTCTGGGACAATGTAGATTCGAAAAGTACATTAAATTTCCCATAAAATGACATATTCCAAAATTTTTACAGTCGAGTAACGGAAAATGGGAGAATTTTTAAAACTTTTTTAGTGTTTTTTTCGATGAAAAATACGTTTTTTCGGAATTCTGAGTACGCCATCAAATCGGGCGTCTAATTTTACATAGTCCCTTTGACACCAAATTTCTATCTCATCACCGTTTCAGGCTGCAAATTATTGAAAAACACCTCTTTTTTCGCATGTTCAAAAATGGAAGGGGTCGTACCGCCCCTCCGTCACGAGATATCAAAAAACGGACCTCGAATTCGTGATCAGGGACAAAAGTTACCCCTTAGGACAAAGTTTCACGCAAATCGAAGAGGGGTCGGGGCAACTGCTGTGTGAGTTGGCGGAGAATTACCCAACTTGAAAATTTCTGTGTAAATTTAAGCTGAAATCAATTAAAAAAGCATTCCTCTGCATTTAGAATCATTTTAGCATGTTTGGATTCACTTGAAAATGTCTTGATTTTTTAGTAAATTTTCGATGTTTGGTATCGCAAAAAGTTTTAAATCGCTAATTTTATTGTTTTCGTCAAATCTTCCATTTTTTTAATAACTAATGATAGCAAAACAACTGAACTAGTGTAAAAGACATTTTAAAACACTTTTTCCATGTCAATGTCAAAACAATGGCTTGTTATTTTAATATTTATTTTTTCGCCCCCCTCGACCCCGGCCAGAGCCGAGGGACAAAAACTGTAAAAAATATTGGCCTAATTATGTCTGTTTGGATTTTTTTGTTCTTCTTTTGCTTTGTTTTTACTATTTTTTTATATTTTTACTCTTCTGTGATCAATCCTCCTTTAATTATTTTTACGTTTTATGTTTGCTTTTGTTTTAATTTTTCTTTTATATCGCAACTATTCAGTATTACTTTTTGTATATTTGTATTTGATGTTGCGTCTCGTTTGCATTTGCTTCATTTTATATGGTTTTTTTTAACGATATTATTTATTGTTTTGCTAATATTGCTTCATTTAGTTTTTTTTTCAAATTCAGCTTATATTTTGTTTTGTTATTCTTTACCTGCTTATGTTTTACTATTGTTTAGTTTTAGTTTTATTTTTGTTTTGTTTTATTTTGTGGTCAATCTTCTTTTATTTTGTGTAAATTCTGCTGAAATTTATTTATTTTTTTTTAACTTAGTTTTATTTTGAAAGTTTATAGTTTTATCATTTTTTTTCTTTTGAATTCACTTTGCTTTTGTTTTAGGGTTCGGTTTTTTGTAAAAAAGCTAATGTTTTGATTGTTTTAATTTTTGTTTTGTTGTACAGTTTAGAATCGATTTTCCGAAGGCCTCAGAAAAATTTCACTCAGGATTATCCAATCACGAAACACATTTTTTTAGCTGTCGAATTTTTAATTGTTGGGCTTAAGTATGACCTCAAAACTACTCTAATGTGATTTTGAATTTTCAAGCAAAATAATGGAAGCCGAAATGGCGGTGATGAAATATTAAAAAAATGCATTCTATTATTTAATAAGCATTCAGCTATTCAAATTTGACTAGAATGGGGTCGCATAACTCGAATTTGATATTAAAACCAGAAAAAAAAAACAAAAATTTGTTTTTGTTCGTGTTCATTTAGTCTGGGCTGTTTTGTTCATATTTTGATTTATTGGACACTTAAAAAAAATCTAGCTTTTTTTTAAACTAAATTTTCAGTTATTCGTACTTTATTATTATTTATTTAATTTTGCTTCGGTTTAATTTCGTGCTATTCTCAATTTTCTTTGTATTTTTTTTGTGTAATTTATTTCACTGTTGTTTTAGTTGCTTTTATTATTAGACAGTAAATTGTTTGTTAAAATGAATTCTTTTAATAATTTTATCTTCTTAACGTTTATTTCGCTTCAATTATACTTAGATCATTTTAAACCCGATTTAATCAAAATTTACGGTGCAAACACCACTGCTTGGCAGACAGTCCGTGTGCACCATTTCTTCTTCCCCGAAACAGCTGTGAGTTGTGACTTGTGGCCAATGTGTATGAAGCGATTAAAACGCAACGAGTCCAAGCCCAAATGCCATGCCGTCCTCCGTGACCAGAAAGAAATCAACTTTCCCAAAGAAGTTCAACCTCATTTGAATAATACAATTTAAGCGTGGCGCCTCGCCTTCAATTGCACCCCAGCAACTTTTAAGCAAAAAAACGCAACCAAATTTGGAAGGACGGTCATTGGCTTTCCCCTCGAGGGGAGAACGGAGGGTTTGAGCTGCTTAAGAATGATTTCACATGACTTAAAAAAAACGTTGCTTCCTTCGTGCAGGCGGCAACGGTTTTTGGAAACCAAACGTCACTTTCCAATTAAGGAGGTTGCGCAAAATATATTGGATGCGCGTCAACTTCATTAAGACGAATTTGCGAAATGTGAAAATTTATGGAACTTTTCTGCGTTCTGTCAGGAAGGGTGAGGGGAAAATTTACGAGCGGGTGTCACCTTGTGTTTTCTTTTGCGACTTCGTCAAAGATTGTAATTACTTGATTGCCGGTTGTTAGTTGTTACTTTGAAGTCAGGTACTTTTTGCTTAATGTAATTATGCAAACGATATGACAGTCATTTGAGCAGGACTCAGGTGCACAATTTGTGACGTTTTTTGTTTGGATAATTTAGTGATCAATTAGAACAGTTTTTGCACAATTTTCGTACTTGTATTCAATAGAACATCAGTATTATATTTATTAATTACCTAAATAAATATACCATCAAAAAATTAGAAAATCGAACCCGCAAGAAACTGTCTACTAGAAACCAAATTTCCAGACCCATTCATCACAAAACTCAAACTCCCAAACCCCAACTCACACCCACACAGGAATCGATTTTCCCTCTCGTGGCATCGCAGAATTTTCCATCCCCTAAATCACAGCATCGCAGACCAGACATCTCTGGAGTGGGTGGGATGCTGGCTGGTGCGTGGTGCGTATCGCGCGTCATCATCAGCAGCGTCATGCCATTGTTGTGACGTTTGTTTAACATTTTCGCCAGTTCGGTTTTGCTTCCCAACAACGCCAACGGCACCGAATGTCATTGTTGTTTTGGCAGGGGATGTTTTCCAATATGTGCGCTTTTTGTTGTTGTTTTAAAGGACGCATATGAAGTGATGTGAGGTTTATAATTCAGACTTGAGTCCATCTTCTTTGGTTTTGTTTCAAAATAGGTGCATTCACTCTACCTCATAAGATCTTTGTTGATATGCAAAATAAACGCAGTATTGATGCCTGAACTGTACATTTCTACCATCGAAAAGATTTCGTCACAGTCGTCCCTGCCAACAATAACAATTATGTGCATAAATTATGCAGCCATTTTGCTTACAGCTTCAAGTGTTTGAACAGAGTGGTAAACTTTGCATTTCTTTCAGATTTTGAATTAAATAATATTTGTGAGAAACGATTGAGGGGAGGGGGGGGGGACGATTTTCAAAAAATTAAACAAGTAGTATCACAAAATATTTTATACAACAAAAAAGCAATTTACTGTCGGAAATAACAAAATTTCAATGTATTTACGAAAATTATTATTTATTTTAATTGTTGAGAAAGATTTGAAGGAGGGAAGAAAAAGAATGAACTAAAATTTTCTTTGGTCAAAAACAAAGAAATTTTGAAATCAACGTTAAAGTTTGTTATGCGGAATCATGCTAAAAATATTCATCATCGCAAAAAACTTTGAAAAGTATTTGGAACGGCCTAAGCCAAAAAGGTCATATTTATAGCAGCTTTTATCATTTTTTGTGCTTTATTTTGTTTTCATCAACTTTTTTGTAATTTTTTGTCACCTTGGTTAATTTTGTTTTAATAAGTTTTTTATAGTTTTGTCACTTTAGATTGTTTGTCACTTTCGTAAGTTTTTGTCAATTTTCTCGTAATTTGTGTATTTTTTTTTGTTATTTTTGTAATTTCTCGAAATTTGGCTGGTACTCATTTTCTTAAAAGTTTTTGTCTCCCCTACCCCCTTCGACGTTGGCCCGAAAAGCCATGGGCAAAATTTGTTTTTCAAAGTAACTTTGTAAAATTTGTAAAATTTGTAAAATTTGTAATATTTGTAAAATTTGTAAAATTTGTAAAATTTGTAAAATTTGTAAAATTTGTAAAATTTGTAAAATTTGTAAAATTTGTAAAATTTGTAAAATTTGTAAAATTTGTAAAATTTGTAAAATTTGTAAAATTTGTAAAATTTGTAAAATTTGTAAAATTTGTAAAATTTGTAAAATTTGTAAAATTTGTAAAATTTGTAAAATTTGTAAAATTTGTAAAATTTGTAAAATTTGTAAAATTTGTAAAATTTGTAAAATTTGTAAAATTTGTAAAATTTGTAAAATTTGTAAAATTTGTAAAATTTGTAAAATTTGTAAAATTTGTAAAATTTGTAAAATTTGTAAAATTTGTAAAATTTGTAAAATTTGTAAAATTTGTAAAATTTGTAAAATTTGTAAAATTTGTAAAATTTGTAAAATTTGTAAAATTTGTAAAATTTGTAAAATTTGTAAAATTTGTAAAATTTGTAAAATTTGTAAAATTTGTAAAATTTGTAAAATTTGTAAAATTTGTAAAATTTGTAAAATTTGTAAAATTTGTAAAATTTGTAAAATTTGTAAAATTTGTAAAATTTGTAAAATTTGTAAAATTTGTAAAATTTGTAAAATTTGTAAAATTTGTAAAATTTGTAAAATTTGTAAAATTTGTAAAATTTGTAAAATTTGTAAAATTTGTAAAATTTGTAAAATTTGTAAAATTTGTAAAATTTGTAAAATTTGTGAAATTTGTAAAATTTGTAAAATTCGTAAAATTTGTAAAATTTGTAAAATTTTTAAAATTCGTAAAATTTGTAAAATTTGTATTTTTTTTTTAAATTTGTAAAATTTGTAAAATTTGTAAAATTTGTAAAATTTGTAAAATTTGTAAAATTTGTAAAATTTGTAAAATTTGTAAAATTTGTAAAATTTGTAAAATTTGTAAAATTTGTAAAATTTGTAAAATTTGTAAAATTAATAAAATTTTATTCATTTGGTTAATTTAGTGAGGTTGGTAAATTTGGTAAATTTTTTAGATTTGGAAACTGTGGTGAATTTGGTGATTTTTTTTTAATTTGGTAAATTTTGTTAAATTTGGAAGAAAATCAAATTTGGTAAATTTGGTTTATTTGGTGAATTCGTTAAAGTTGGTAAATTTGGTATTTTTGGTAATTTTGTTTTTATAATTTTGCCAATTTTTGTTATTTTTTTATTTGAACCAAGCAGCAAAATATTTTCTACAAATTGTATTTCATAGGAAAGGAATTCAATAAAAATAATATTTTACGCTTAAATGCACCCAATATTATTTTTTACACTTTTTGTTTTAAAATGTGGTTTTGACCCATTGCCTATCTTTGTTATTTTCAGTTTATGTTATCACCGTCGTGTTCCCCAGACAATTTTGCATAAAAGTTAATAAAAATCTCAAACTTAAATAAATCATTTACTAGAAACAGCGAAATTGGCAATGCGAAATAAAGCAAACCTTCTGTTTATCTTAACAATTTTATATTATAAGATAGATTCTTATAACCATCACGAGTTTTCGCGATTTAAAGAAAAAAAATTAAAAAAACTTTTCACGTGTTTGTTTTTTTTTTGTTTGCAAAGAAGGATTATTTCGGAAAACGGTGTTTAAGGTCACTGATTCGTTATCAATTTTTTTTTTTAAATAAAAAAAATAGATGATAACCAATATGTGACCTTATTTTCAACCATTTCATACAATTTTTCCAACAGATTTTTTTTCTAGATGTACAATTCAGATATAAAATTTTATAAATGACAGTTTATATTTTAGTCTAAACCAACTGTTAATTAATTAAATAAATTCATTAATTTCTTTGTAAACATAATGAACATTGAACATCATGATGGATTCGCAAGTCTGTAAGTTTTAAATTCAAATTTGCAGCCCGAATATGCTTTTTCTCGAGCATGGGAATTTAGGTGTTATATTAACGAACATCGACTTTTTAATTCCGAGACAATGACACTTTTTAACATTTATATTTAAAAGCAAATTCGCTTAGTTCACTTTGATTTCTATTGTTAAAAAATGTCATTTCATAAAAAAGGTCACAAAAACAAACATTTACAGATCATTTCCAAGGACCCAGCTCCAACGGTTGAAGATCATTACACCGCCGCGGATATGGATTTTCCCCGGTCGTCGACTGGTTGTCACTCTTGTGCCACCACACCACCGACCGTCACCATTCCGAGCAGCCAGACAGACAGAGACATTCCGAATCCTCCCAGGACCAGCCAGGCCGTCGCGACGCCAGCGGAGACAACCCGGCAACATGGCGCGACGCACGGCGGTGATGAACGACGCTAGGGATTCCTTTTTTTTTTTTGTTGCTGGTGAGTGAACCCATTCCCAAGCCCCGACGGTGATTCCCGACTGTCCGCCCCGCGGGAGTCATGTGGGCCGGAGGGTGGAAAACCCGAACCTAGCCCAATAATGCGCAACGTCGGTGAGGCGCCCTTTACGCTTTTTCCTGGAAAAGCCGACCCAACGACTCGTACTCCTCGATTGTGGTGGTGGTGGTGGTAGTGTAGCGTATGTACAACAGATTGTTGACGTCTGTGTTGCGGAAATATGTTCCGAACACATACAAACACATCCAGCGAACGCACTCAGTGTCGTTATCCTGTCTGGGTGTATAATGGCCCGCCGCCATAAAAAAAGGCCCATGACTCCGTCATTTGCAAGTATGTGTGAGAACCTCAACACTAGGAAAGCAGAAGTGAGAGTGCATTTTCCCGGTTTACACCACGCCATCAACCGGAGGAACTCTCACTTGGGAGGAAGTGAATTTTACAGGTTGCATACAAAACGCCAGCGGAACGATGCTAGTGTCAGTGAGTTCCGGTTTTCCCTGCTCGTTGTTTTGTGCAAGGGAAAAGCCCATTCCTCTGAGGCAGCTGATTTTTGTCGTCATCGGTGGTCAACGGCCGGGAAAATTGTTCCATTTCAATACAATTTATACATGAAAATAAAAATTTAGAATAGGATACGAACATTCCGAGCAATATCTGATCGCTGAACAAAGCATCTGTAAAGTTCAAAACAAAAATTTCTTTTTTTGATGATATTATTTAAATTTTGCTTTTTTGTCAAAGCTAATCAATTCTTTCTCCTCCGGTATGCCAAAAGAAGCCATTTCGCATCATTAGATTGTTCAGATAATTTTCCATGCAAATTTGGCAGCTGTCCATGTAAATTCAAAAAAATCAAAAATCTGAATCTTTTGAAGATTTTTTTTTATCGAATTGGTGTTATCGGCAAAATTGTAGTTATGGATAAAGACTACACTAAAAAAAACACACGATAAGTTTTTTTTGGTGATTTTTTAATTCACTTTTTGTCACTACAAAATGATTTGCAAAAAAAACACATTTTTATTATTTTTTCCTTTCTTACAAAAGAAAGGTTTAAGGTTTGCTGTTTTCAGAAATCTTAAAAAAATCGTGTGCGGCTAAGAGTCGTCCCAGAAAAAAGCCTATTACTGAATTGAAGGTTAAAATGCCCTCTTTCGATTGAATTTTGGCCCGAAACCCGGAACTCAAAGTCTGATTTTTGAGAGCTCTTTTGCTGATTTGTGTCTTCCATCATTGGAAAACCGCTCGTAAAACCCACAATTTTTATGTTTCAGATTTGTAGCCATGGGGTCGAAGACGAACATTTTATTTTTCGATTCACAATTTTCGACCAATAAATGTGGTCAAAGCCATTTTTAGAGGTATTTTTCGGACTATTTTACAGATAACACTATCAAATTAAAAGAATTCAGTTTCAAACAAAAAGCCATTCGAAAACATGCGCCATAAACTGCTTGGGCCCAAAATTTGGAGCTTTCCAAAATGTATTTCCAGAGATATAGTCATATTAGTGTTTTTCGTATTATTTTTACCCTATTTTTTCCTATAATTTTTTTGGTTTTATACAGAATCATATACTGAACATCAAAATGGATGTCCCGGCACGTTCTCGCTCGAAAGATAGACAAGTCGTCAAGGCGAAGCATAAACGCCAGCACATTTACGCTGCACGTTTTACGCTGAGCGTGAAAGTGTTCTTTTGGGATTCTCATAATTGATCGACAAAGTGCAATAGCGATACATATTTTTTTAGGTTAATCATAGACTTACATTAAAGACTGAGTACCCTTTATATTTTTCTAATACAGTCGACTCTCTGGCTGTCGATCTTCTCGATATCAATAATTCTCCATCTATCGATGAATTCTTCAGTCCCTTCAATCTGCATACTTCAATTATCTTCATTCCTCGATATTTGCCCTTGCTTGAAGGATCTCTTCCTCGACGGTCCCTTGAATTCTGTTTGCTTTAAAAATCTCTTCCGGTTGTCAATAATTTCACTTTCTCATGCCTTGCATAGACATTTTTCTTAGCGAAACGAAACTTTGAAGGGTGTTTGACATTAGTTTGTTTTTGTTTGATGGACGTTGTCATGATTCTCTCCCATAGCTGGGTATCAAGAAAAAAAAATCAATCGAGTCTTCATTTTGCATCGTTCTGTAAACTGATGATTCTCTTCCTCGACGGTCCCTTGGATATTGACAACCAGAGAGTCGACTGTAATGTCAATCCAATATGTTTTTCTTAATTAAATGTTAATACCTTGCGACCCATAAAGTACCTCTGAAATTTAAAAAATGGTATTCGAGGTTTAGCCTAAAAATATTCGAAGCTTTAGGTCAAATTCTCACTGGGTGGTATCATTTTGTTTCTGAAAAATTAATTGCTCCAATATATTTGTCGGAGTTTCATCATTTTGTAAGAAAGGCTCTATTTCACCTCTGGTGATATTAAATCAGGTTTTTGATATGTTTTAGGGACCATCAAATGCCAACATTTCAGAAATTTCCAGAAAGGACATAAAATCTTTGACTGAGTTATGAATCAATATTGATTTTTTCAAAAAAAAAAGCGAAATATTGGTCGCAAAAATTTGTTAACTTCATTTGTAGATGTAAAATCTAACTTGCAATCTAAAAGTACTTCAGTGAAATTATGATCAAGTGCACTGTTTTCAAGTTATAGCCATTTTGCCTTCCTCACTGAGGTAAGGCTATAATCCTGCTTAAAAATGAACTTTTCATAAAAAGTTCGTAGACCCACCTTCATGTGTACATATCGACTCAGAATCGAAAACTGAACAAATGTTTGTGTATGTGTGTGTGTGTGTATGTATTTATGTGACTAACAAACTAGCTCATATTTCTCGGCACTGGCTGAACCGATTTGACCAAAACTGGTTGCATTCGACTTCGGCATAAAAAATAGTTTTTCTCATAAGTCGGGATGGTCGAGCAATTCCATGTCAAATAGGAAATCGGTTGTACCCGACCCTCTCCGATTTCAATGAAATTTTGTAGACATGTTATCCTAGGCATATATAAGCCTTTTTGTGTATATGGAGCCAGTTACACTCGATAATGACATTTGAGAAGGGCGTAGGTGTTTTAAATAATTTTGTATTTCGTAAATATAGCTGTATCTCCAAGCCGTTGCATCGTATCAACAAGTGGTCAAAGGTAAACTTGTAGGAAATTTTACGGGCTTTCCGAAAAAAATACATTATAGAAAAAAACACACAACTTTTATGAGATTTTTTGATTTTTAAGTTTTAAAGTCAAATTTGAAGGTGAGCCCACGATTTTTTTTCGTTCAAAATTTTTGTGAAAATAGCCTAAGATGTTACAAAAAGACTCACGAAAAATGCAGGATGGAGCAACTCACCTAAAAAAATACAAAAATCATTTACTGAAACTGTTTTTTTCAAAAGTGCTCTAAACGTCAAAATTTTCAAAAACCGAACACGAGAGTCGATTTTCCAGACAATTTTACATAAAAGTCTTCATATTGACCATTGTCCTAAGACAAATCCTGGTGAAGTTACAGCGGTTTTAAAAATAAAAATGTTGAAAAAATAGGTTTTTTGATGGTTTTTGGCAATTTCTATATGACAGACTTAATTTTTCAGTCTCGAAAATATGTTTAACGGAAAGCTCGTCCAATTTCCCATAAGTTTGTCTTTGACCACATTTCAATTGGATGTATGGGCTTACAGATATAAGCTAATTACATTGCTCATAACTGAAAACATAATATTTTTTCAGTGTAGTATAGTAACCTGGATAGTAAAATAGCTTTTTTTCTTCACGTTTAGAGCACTTTTGAAAAAAAAACAGTTTCAGTAAATGTTTTTTTTTAGGTGAGTTGCTCCATCCTGCATTTTTCGTGAGTCTTATTGTAACATCTTAGGCTATTTTCACAAAAATTTTGAACGAAAAAAAATGGGCATGGGCTCACCTTCAAATTTGACTTTTAAACTTAAAAATCAAAAAATCTCATAAAAGTGGTGTGTTTTTTTTTCTTGCAGTGTATTTTTTTTCGGAAAGTCCGTCAAACTTCTTCCAAGTTTGTTTTTGACCACTTTTTGATCCGATGCAACGGCTTGGAGATACAGCGATATTTAAATTACGAAATACAAAAATATTTAAAACACCTACACCCTTCTCAAATGTCATTATCGAGTGTAACTGGCTCCATATACACAAAAATGGCTTAAATATGCCTAGGATAACATGTCTACAAAGTTTCATTGAAAATGGAGAGGGTCGAGAAAAAAGTACCTAAAAAATTCCTGTTTTGGGCTGGAATTGCTCGGTCAGAAATTGATTCAAATACCATCATGTTACACATCGTTGGTTAGGTAATTGAAAGACCTTTCCAACAAGTCCAAAACATTCAAGATCTGGCTACTCTGTCTCAAGCTATGACACCACTTAAGTAATATTTATGTATGTTTTAAAGCTGGATCTCCTTTATTTGTTTGCATGCGATTTCCAGATCCATCAACCGACCTTTTGTTTAAGTTATGACGTACTTTCCAGAGAATTAAGAATGCAGATGAAATATATTCCAGGATCATTTTTTTTAATTTTTTTTAGGTAGTAGTGACGAATGCATCAACCACATAGGTGGATTAAGTTAGTTTTTAGGTAACATTTTTTTAAAAATAGTCGCAGTTAATCATTTTTTTGAGTTAGTGCCTATGTTTGCTCACATTTGAAAAAAAATATCTAAAAAAAACTGAGAAAATTCTCTTTATTTTGCTTTTTTTAACTTTGTTAATATGACCTTTAGTTGTTGAGATATGGCCATGTAAAGATTTAAAAATAGGAAAATTGAAGTTTTTCAAGTCCCACCCAAACAACCCACCTTTTTGAATGTCGATATCTTTGCAACTACTGGTCCGATGTTAAATGTTAAAATATGAAACATTCGTAAAATTTTATGATCCTTTCGAAAAAAATATTTATATTTTTTAAATCAAGACAAACATTTTAAAAGGGACAAACATTCAATATTAGGTTTTGTAATTATTTGAAATTTCTTGTCTGGGTCGAATTAAACCTTCATAAAAAGCTTTATTTTAGGTAAATGAGTTTTTCCAAGTTCTGCTTTACATATAAGTATTAAACTTTTAAACTGCCGACAGTTTTAAAAACATTTTGTGGCACGAAGTTCTTATCACCTTTTTCGAATAAAATGTCTAACCATTTAGACACAATAATGCCTCAGAGATGCATAGAAATGTTGGATAATCGTCTCATTTTATGCAAGGGATTTAATTTTAACTTTTGATTGCAAATACTTTGGGAAAACATCTTATTTTAATATTGTAATACAACATTTGTACTCCAGACTGAGTCTGAAGGAAATATTTCCCAACAAATGCCCAAACCCTGACCAGCAACCCAACAAAATAATTGCGTGTGTTTGAGTAAGCTTGTTCATTGCAATGTCTACGACCACATCGCGTGTGCAATTGTATGAGTCCCCCAGCCCCGGGACCCGCTTCCTGATACAACCAGAGAACTAGATTTTATTACATTCCGCGAAATAGTCTCCCGGATCAACGCGCGCGCCAAGACTGTTGCCGGGTTTTGAGCAAGTTCAGGAAAACTATGGAGTACATAGGAAGCTGCGCAGAGCAAGAGTATTACATGGTGTTACATTCTGCAGAGCACCGGTCCCGGGACAACCAGAACCGGGACCATGACGACGACGCCGGCGATGATGAACTATGGGAGCATCGTGCCGCGCGCCACTTCCTATGTTCCGGTCTGGCCGGCAAAACTGCAGCAGCATCCGAGTTCAATGAACTGCACCACCCACCCCGAAAGGGTGGCCCTAACCTCACCCTTCTGTTGTCTGGTTGACTTTTTGCCTTACCTCTCAGTCTGGGGAAGGTTGTTTGTTTGATTCAATTTTAGACTCTTGTGGAGGGGGAGGCCCTTTTTGGGTGGGGGAGCCCATTTCCGGACTTGGCGAGGTCGTTGCATAGGAAGTGTTCACACCGAGCAATGACAATGGTCTCCTTCTCTGGTTGTAGCAGAAGCAGAGGCGTACGGCCTTGTCGTTATGTGTTCAGTGCTGCAGTGTTTTCAAATCTTTGTAACAGCTTCAAAACATTAATTTTCTTTAAAATCGTAATGGGTCTTCAAAAAAAAAATCTTCAATTTTAAAATAAAAAATTGAGTTTAGTGATGTTTAGTTCTACTACCAGGCTGGCAGACACCATAACAAGAGGAGATACATTTGGGGGTGAAAGCATCCCCAAAAATATCCAACGACGACGCCGAACACAGATTCGGAACAACGCCACAGATGGGATGGTGCTAGACAGAGAGAAAGAGCTTATCGATCAATAAAAGAGGGCTCCACCAGCTCCGGCAGCATCCGTCGCAGCCCAAAACATAAGCCCTCCAAATGCGAGAGGGCATTGACCTCGACGACGATGGCGTCGTCCTGGGCGTCGAAGCCTGCGGGCCGTTGAATCTATTGGTGATGAATTTGGCTACCGGAACGGAACATTGTTGTTTGAAAAACTGCTGGCGTGAGGTGAAATTGCTTTGAAATGCTATAGTTGGCCAAAGGTAGCAACTTATAAGGTTATGAACAATATTGGTATACAATTAAATATGACTCAGAATCTTCACGATTCTGTTTAACTGGAATTTCAAAAATTTATTTAATTTCAGGTGGAAAATTGAAAATAAATTGCTACAATAAAAAAATACTCTATAATAATTGGACAAATTCAATGTTCTCAACAGGTGTTTCACTTTTTTTTGAATGGGTAAAGATGAGTTAATTTAGCATCGTAGTTTATATTTATAAAAAAAATAGTAAATTGTTCGCTCTACAGCATTGCTTTGGCGTTCTCGATTGTGAGATTTCTACTCGAAACTAGGTGTCCGAAGGCTTGATTGTTGAGGCAATTGCAAACCTCTTTTTACAACTAAGCTTCCATCCACCCGGGATTCGAACTGACGACCAGCGGCTCCACCGAGACAGGACCCAGGGAAACGACTCCTACTCCTGGATTGAGCTAACGACCTAACCTCTACACTAAAATTCAAAAAAAGTACTGAATTCCTTTATTGTAGGAATTTTGGCTCCTTTTCTTACTAAGCAATCGAGTTTTTTGAATTGCTAAATAAGAAAAAGAGGCAAAATCCCTACACAGCAAAAAATCCGATGGTAAAATCGCATGCAAAAGCATGCACATCACCTTCTTCAAAAAAGACAAGTAAATTCCAATGGTAAAATTCTATTCAGAGATTGCACTTCTGGTCTTTATTCGGTTTTATACCCGAATGGGCCAACTTGCTTTTCTTCTGTTAGAAATCCATCAACAATTGATTTGGTTTTGACAAATCAAAGTCAGTATTGTGGTCCTTTAGTGACTCATGCTGATTTTGATTCTGATCACCTTCCAGTAACATTTTCACTTTCTCATGAAGCAGTTACCAGACCCAATAGTTCTGTGTTTAATTACCACAAAGCTAATTGGGACAGGTATCAGCATCATATTGAGAACAATTTAAATCATGATTTTGTTTTAGAAACCAAAGCTGATATTGATTCAGCCTTGGAATCTTTAACTAATGCAATTTTGGATGCTAGGAATATTGCTATTCCTAAAGTCCAAGTCAAATTTGATTCTCCCATTATTGATGACGATCTTCAGCTTCTGATTCGTCTGAAAAATGTTCGCCGAAGACAGTATCAACGTTCTCGTGATCCTGCACTGAAGCGAATTCAAAAAGATTTGCAAAAGGTTATTGACCACAGATTCACTCTCCTGCGAAATGAAAAGTTCGCAAGAGATGTCGAACAAATTAAACCTTATTCCAAACCTTTTTGGAAACTTTCAAAGGTTCTTAAGAAACCTCAAAAACCAATCCCTTCTTTAAAAGATGGCGATAATATTCTATTAACTAATGGGGAAAAAGCTCAAAAACTTGCTCAGCAGTTTGAGAGTGCTCATAATTTCAACCTGAATGTTTTGAGTCCTATTGAAGAACAAATTTCAATAGAATTTCAGAATATTGCTGAGCAAGAATTTTCATCAGATGAAGTTTTTAATACGAATCTGAATGAAATAAAATCTATTATCAAAAAATTTAAAAATATGAAAGCCCCTGGCGAGGATGGCATTTTTTACATTTTAATTAAAAAATTACCTGAAGCAACTTTAAGTAGCTTGGTCAAAATTTGCAACAAATGTTTTGATTTAGCATATTTTCCCAGTAGTTGGAAAAATGCTAAAGTAGTTCCGATTTTGAAACCGGATAAAAATCCTGCTGAAGCCTCAAGCTATCGGCCCATTAGTTTGCTTTCATCTATTAGTAAATTATTCGAAAGAATAATTCTTAATAGAATGATGACACACATTAATGAAAATTCAATTTTCGCTGATGAGCAGTTTGGATTTCGCCTTGGGCATTCAACTACTCATCAGTTGTTGAGAGTTTCAAATTTAATTCGAAGCAACAAATCTGAGGGCTATTCTACTGGCGCTGCTCTTCTAGACATAGAAAAAGCATTTGACAGTGTTTGGCATAAAGGTTTGATTGCGAAATTGAAAAGGTTTAATTTTCCGATTTATATCGTGAAAATTATCCAAAATTATTTGACGGATCGTACTCTGCAGGTATGTTATCAGAATAGCAAATCTGATCAACTACCTGTACGTGCTGGCGTCCCTCAAGGAAGCATTTTGGGTCCAATTTTATACAATATTTTTACTTCTGACTTGCCTGATTTGCCCCCAGGATGTCAGAAATCACTTTTTGCTGATGATACAAGCATCTCCGCCAAAGGTAGAAGCCTTCGTGTCATCACAAGAAGATTACAAAAAAGCTTGGATATTTTCAATTCTTATTTGAAAGAATGGAAAATTACTCCAAATGCTGCAAAAACTCAACTTATTATTTTCCCTCACAAACCAAGGGCTGATTTTCTTAAACCAAAAAGTCATCACATTATAAAGATGAATGAGGTAAATTTAAAGTGGGAGGATAAAGTGAAATATCTTGGACTTGCTTTTGACAAAAACCTTACTTACAAGGATCACATTGAAAGTATCCAGGTTAAATGTAACAAATATATTAAATGTTTGTATCCACTTATAAACAGGAATTCTAGACTTTGTCTCAAGAATAAACTGTTAATTTATAAACAAATTTTCAGACCTGCCATGCTTTATGCTGTGCCGATCTGGACAAGCTGTTGCTTAACCAGGAAGAAAAAACTTCAGAGGATTCAGAACAAAATTCTGAAAATGATTCTGAAACTTCCTCCCTGGTTCAGCACCAGTGAACTTCATCAATTAGCCGAAGTTGACACTTTGGATGTTATGTCCAATAAGATAATTGATGCATTTCGACAAAAATCATTGCAGTCTTCAGCTGCATTGATCCGCTCTTTATATAGTTTATAAGTTAGTTTTAAGGTATCCCTTTTCCCTTTTGTACATGTAGGACCTCCTACATTTGAAATCACTGAATAGCGAAAGCTACAATATTTCATGAATAAATGAAAGTTGCTAGTATTTAAAATTGAGGTGAAAAGTCATCGATTGTGATTGGACACTCAATAATATTTTAACTGAATGAATGTACATGGAAAAGAAAATCTGAATAAATATAAAAAAAAAAAAAAATAAAATTCTTCAAAAAAGACACTTAAGAGGCAGTATTTGTAAATATTGCTCGGTTTGTTCTAGAGGTCGTATCGAGCTGCTCCGATTTGGATGAAACTTTCAGCGTTTGTTTGTCTATACATGAGATGAACTTATGCCAAATATAGGCCATCTACGACAAAGGGAAGTGGGGTAAAACGGACATTGAAGTTTGAGGTCAAAAAAACATAAAAAAATTTAAAATTGCTCGCATTTCAGTAAAACTACATCAATCCCAACTCTCTTAGATGCATTCGAAAGGTCTTTTGAAGCACTTCAAAATGTGCTATAGACATCCAGGATTTGATTAACTTTTTCTCATAGCTTTTGCAAATTAGTGTTAAAAATTGTTTTTTTTTAAACCTTAATAACTTTTTACAACAGCCTCCAACACCCGTACTCCTATAGGTCAAAAGTTAGGAAATTTCATGGACTATAAGCCTACGGTAATAAGTTTTTGGCCAATCGCAGTTTTTCTCATAGTTTTTCGATTTTTATGCAACAAACAATGCATCTAAGAGAGTTGGAGTTGATGAAGTTTTACTGAAATGCGAGCAATTTTAAGATTTTTTATGTTTCTGGACCTCAAACTTCAATGCCGGTTTTACCTCACTTCCCTTTGTCGTAGAGAGCCCATATTTGGCATGAGTTCATCTCATGTATAGACAAACAAACGTTGAAAGATTCATCCAAATCGGAGCACCTCGACCTGTTACACATTGGTGAAAAACTCGCTCTTAATATTACTCACTGCATGTACAATTTTTGTAAACACAAAGAAAACTTGAGCAATCCTCTACTAAAACCGGAAATGGATTTTATTTGTATTTTTTGATTTGGCTCAAACTTTGTGGGGGCCTTCCCTATGACCAAATAAACTATTTTGTGTCATTGGTTCACCCATACAAGTCTCCATAAAATTTTGGCTGCTGTCCATACAAAAATTGTATGTAAATATTCAAACAACTGTAACTTTTGAGTGAATTTTCTGATCAATTTGGTGTTTTGGGCAAAGTTGTAGGTATTGTTGAGAACTTTTGAGAAAAAAATAGAAAAACGGAAAAAAAATTGCTGATTTTTTAATCAACTTTTTTTACTAAAACTCATTTTCCCAAAATAATCAAAAAATCTGCCGCCGAGTTATGAATTTTTAAGAAAATAGTGATTTTTGGAAAAAATCGAAGTTTCATGCAAAAACGAATTTGATATTATTTTTTAATGCAAAATTGAATTTGCAATCCAAAAGTACTTAACAAATTTGTTGATAAAGGGCTCCGTTTTCAAGATATAGCCACCAAAAGTTTTATTTTAGCGAAATATTTACAGTTTTTCGATTTTTAAAAATAGTGACCATGAGTGACCATTTCTAAAAATATTTTTTTAGAAAAGTTCAGAAAATTTGCTATAAAATTGTCTAAGAGACATTGAAGATTGGACCTCGGGTTGCTGAGATAGAGCCGCTTTAACCCTTTCGAGCCTGATGGGTCATATATGACCCAAATATCAAAATTTCCAAAACTAGCCTATAATTTTCGTATGGTCATAACAATCATTTTCCCATCATTGACTAAAAAAATATTTTTTTGAAAATTCGGGTTCGAAAGGGCTAAGAAAAACAAACACGAAAATTGAAGTTTTCTTAATCTCACCAAAACAACCCACCATTTTCTAAAGACGATATCTCAGCAACTAATGGTCCGATTTTCAATATTAATGCATGAAACATTCGTAAAATTTTCCGATCTTTTCGAAAAAATATTTTGAATTTGTTTAAATCAAGACTAGCATTTTAAATGGGCGTAATATTCAATGTTTGGCCCTTTTAAAATGTTAGTCTTGATTTAAAAAAAATATATTTTTTTCAAAAAGATCGGAAAATTTCACAAATGTTTCATGTATTAACATTGAAAATCGAACCATTAGTTGCTGAGATATGGTAAATAGAAAATGATGGGTTGTTTTGGTGAGATTTAGAAAACTTCAATTTTCGTGTTTCTTTTTCTTAAAGCGGCTCTATCTCAGCAACCCGAGGTCCAATCTTCAATGTCTCCTAGTCTAATTGTCTAAGACAATTTTATAGCAAATTTTCTGAACTTTAAAAATAAATATTTTTAGAAATGGTCACTCATGGTCACTATTTTTAAAAATCGAAAAACTGCAAATATTTCGCTAAAATCGAACTTTCGGTGGCTATATCTTGAAAACGGAGCCCTTTATCAAAAAATCTGTACAGTACTTTTCGATTGCAAATTCAATTTTGCATTAAAAAATTATTTCAAATTTGTTTTTGCATGAAACTTCGATTTTTTCCAAATATCATTGACACATTCTCCGGCAATGTACACCTTAGGATGAAATTTTGAAAAGCGTGTATGAGCTATTTGGATATTTTTCCTCGATTCTAGACTACTTGAAGCTTCAAAAATCATGGTTTTCATTAATTGATCATTTGAATATCATTTTGTACAAGTTGGTTAGGTTATGCATCAATTCGTGATAAAATCATCGTTTTAAAACATTTTTCTAAAAACTCCTGGTTTTCAGCGAAATAAAATCCAAAAAATATTCTTTTGATTGCATTTTGTAGGTTTTTAGTTGTACTAAACGGAAATGTCATGGGTTTGCAGTTTATCTTAAGTTAAGTATTTTTTCAAACTAGTGTAAGTTTACCATTTTATTGCGTTGCAACGTCACGAAAAAGGGACATTTGTTTATGTCAACAAAAAACTAAACATTCAATCATTTTGATATTTCGGATGCTCTTTGTACTTGGAAAGAGCTTTCAAATGCAATCTAGAGCGACTTAATTGGTTGTCTAGATCCAAAGTTACAACAGGTTTAAGTTTGCGTTGCAACGTCACGAAATTTTAAATCATATTGGTCACATGGCAAAAAAGGTGTATGCGTAGTTGGTTGTTGAAGATAAAAGGGTACTAAATATTATATATTTGTTATATAATGTTTCCGAGCATATTTACAGAAGAATTGTACATGGGTCATTCACAAATTCCGTCATTTAAGTTTGATGCAACTCGAAAAAAAGTATTTTATGAAACTTGTTGAACAAATCAAAATAGACCGATGTTCACAAGGGGGAAAAATTCTAAAACTTTCAAAAAAGTAATCACGTGGTTACTGGATGGCCCCTTTATGATAAACTGATTTACGTGAGGGTTCATTCTAATACAACGCAATGATTTTTTTTATCCCACACCCTTATGTAAGTCAAATTACAGTGAAATTCATTAAACAATAAAAATCACGTGATTCGATTGTTTTTTTTTCACAAACTTTTGTCACTCTGTTGTTGGACGAACCCTTACTTAAATAAGTTGTATGCAACGTTTTGTTGTTCACAATTAAAAATGTTATGTTGCGCAGTTAAACAGTTATATTATTTCCTCAAATTTAATTTAAAAAGCACAAAAGTCAACAAAATAAGTTACGTTGTTTGCAGATCACCCCTTAGGGGCCATGAACAAACGATATGGGCACTTTATTTATAAATTCAAAATAAGCCCTCCTGAAAACTTGAAGCTCCTCACCTCCCTTCTAAAACTTCCACGTGTTTTGTAAGTTGCCCAAAACCATTAAAATATTAAGGGAGCGTTCTTGCATTACGTAACAAAACATTTATATTTTTAGACCCCCTCCACCCCCTGGAAATACATTTCCGATACACTTTTTTTGTATAAATCCTCGAACCCTCCTCCCTCCCCCTTGATATTACGCCGTTACGTAATGCATGGACGTCCCGTTACATGGATAGAGGACGGGAGAGGGGGGGGGGGGTTTCCTTCGTGATAATGGAATAATACAAAAAAAAATATTTTGAAAACCCTTTGGAAAACTTCGTAAATCGTACTGCAACTGTGAAAGCAGAATAGGGGGAGGGGGGGGGGGTCTAACATGGGCAGGCCAATCAATTCACATGTCCTTGTACTGTCTATTAATGTCTTATAATCAAATCTTAACCTACAGTTGTTCAGCCTAACAAAAACTATGATTTATTTTGAAACTATAATTTCGTGACGTTGCAACGCAACGAAAAACCCTGTTTTCAAAAACAGAGCGTTGCAACGTCACGAAATGTAAGCGGTCTTCAAAAATCGAGGTTTAATTTTTTCGAAAAACTAATGATTGCATTCGATTTGTTGGCCAATTTTACACTAAAAATGGAAGAAGAACTCCAAATTTGCCGTTTAACAGAGCAGAGTTAATGGCGAAACATGAATTGGGTCAGGATTGAGAAAAAGTCACGCGTTGCAACGTCACGCTACATATCCCCCTCTCAAAAATAGAATATTCGCTTAAAATAATGTTTCAACATTGTTTCTTATAGGAAATTTAATGTACTTTCCGAATCTGTAATAACATATGTACCTTTTCAATGTAATTTTTGAGTTACAGCCGAAATACTGAAAAAAGAAAAGTCAAAGCGTTGCAACGTCACGGCGGAATGTGTCCACTATTTTTTCAAAAATTCATAACTCAGCGGCAGATTTTTTGGCCATGTTTCTCTATGGCTCAAAAGTTGCGGATTTTTGTCACCTAAAACATATCAAAAAATCTCGAAAATCAAAAAATACGTATTTTGTAAAATTGAGTTCTAGTGAAAAAAAGTTGATTAAAAAATCTGCCATTTTTTTCCATGTATCTATTTTTTTCTCAAAAGTTCTCAACAATACCTACAATTTTGCCGAAGACACCAAATTGATCCGAAAATTCACTCAAAAGTTACAGTTGTTTGAATATTTACATACCATTTTTGTATGGAGAAAAAAATGTAGTCAGATCGTTGTAAAACTTGAATGTTCCAGCACTCGCCTTATTTACTGAACTCGGCAAACCTTGATAAATAAATGTTCAACTCGTGCTGCAAAAAAACTTCTATTTGCCACTTGTTGCATAAACTATTTCCTTCTTATATTGAAATTTTATTGTAGCTTAACCAAACGATAATATCATGTTGAGCTTACGATTTCCTCCTGATGATATTTGAGGATATGATTGTTGCTTTCAGTATTTCTTCTGTCAATAAAATAATCCACTCCAGAACCTTAATCGCCCTATCCCACCACTTCAAAATCTAATGATTGCCCTCGTCGATTTCTTCCCCACATTTTCTAATAATGCTAGAGGGAAAGAGCGAGTAGCTTCTGTGACTTTTGTCGGGCTCGAACCATTTCATTAATACTTAATGTATGCCATTTCGGTTTTGTGTTTCACCATTAAAATTGTCTAATTGACTGCTAACGGTGCCTTTCTAACTTGCTCCCCGAACCGTTTCGGAGTTGGCATTTATTTGAAATTCTTTTTAACTGAAGCATAACCGCAGCAGCAGCAGGACATCATAATGGAAGTTATGCGAATTTGGTGCCGAGCGCGCGCGCACCCTCTGGCGCCAAAACATCGCGTAACGTCTAGTCGTAGGCGACGGTCTACGTGCGTTGTTACTGTTAATTGTCTAATAAATTATTTGGCAACTGCCGGCCGCGCAACAAAAGCCGTCGAGCAAACAGTCGACCGTTTTTCGACTTCTTTTATTTTGACTCAAGTTCTAGATTAGACGAATTAGCGTGCGGAAAATCTTGCCCCCGGAGGTAAATTTTTCATCACAAAACAAACGTTGTTGAAATGCGGCGTATTAATTGAATAACTGCGTCTTGGAAGGGCCAAAAGTTCTTCCCCCATTTGGCGATTTGATTGGATTAAAAATTTGCGTGCAGCCCTCTTTTTGTCCCCTGGACATCGCAAAACAAAATTGAATTCAAATTTGTCAATCCAACCGTTACGAACAATGCCAATATCCCGGGACCAATCGTTGCTTTGCCATCGACGTACCTGTCGAAAGCAGTCGCAGCTTCCCCTTTTTCCTCGTTTGACCATTCCCAAGTTTTCACCTGCCACAGAATAGTTAGTCCTCGAACCCCCCCTCCCCCAGCCAGGGATATTGACAACCTATGAGTGCGTCGTTCACATATGGGGAGAATCCTCACGCAGGCACGTACCGGGGTGGGTTTTTGGTGAGAGCATTTACGGTAGCAAATTGTTTGGGAATGTTGCTGAAGATGATCAATCTACCTAAAATTGTAGTTTTTGCAACAAGATTTTTTCAGCACGAGTCATTTAAATCCAATGAGGTTTACTCTAAAACAGAATCGAAAAGTATTACTTTTCGATACCAGAGCCGAAAAGTTAAACTTTTCAGCACCTAAAAGAGTTCCGAAAAGAATTTTTTGTAATTCCATCGTGAAACTACTTACTTTTCCTTCCTTACCTTACTTATTTACATAGCATATGGATGTTTGACAGAAAATTCCATTCAAAAAGCGGTTTTTGGAATTGCAGAAAAATGATGTTTGCAACTCGTTGCAAAACTTGATTCTTTCAGCACTCGACTTGATAATTGTACGACTCGTGCTGAAAAAATCTTCTTTTTGCAACTTGTTGCATAATAGTAGTTTATGCAACAAGTTGCAAAAAGAGGATTTTTTCAGCACGAGTCGTACATTTATCCAACGAGGTTCACCGAGTTGGATAAATACGAAGAGTGCTGAAAAAATCAAGTTTTGCAACGAGTTCCATACAACATTTTTTGCAATTCCAAAAAACACACACTGAGTGAAATTTTGAGTCAAATTTTCATGTATTTTGTCAAGAAATCGTTAAAATCAAAAAATGTTGAAAAGTGTTACTTTTCGAAACAAGTGCTAAAAAGTTCAACTTTTCAGCACCCATTTGAGTGCTGATAAGTAAAACTTTTCAGCATTTATTTTGAAAAGTGTTGCTATTCGATTCTGTTATTGGTACAGAAAAGTAGGCTATTTCGTCGTTCAAGAATGACAGGAAAATAAGTAGTTTCACGACGGAATCGCAAAAAAAAATATTTTACAGCTTGATCTTAAATTCATATAGCCAAAAATAATTGCCTGAATTATAAAATTTAACAAACATGACGGAATTAAGGCCGAATCCGTAATATGTCAAACATATGAGAAACGCTCCAATTTTACCAAAAAAAGCTTGTTTTAAAAATATCTGCACTCGAAAATTAATTTTGAAATTTCCACAAAACATTGATAAACGATTCATAGTGAAATATTCAGGTTGCTAATTATTTTATTATGGAGAAAAATCCACGAAAATCCCGACTTTTCCGATTTTTTTTTCTAGAGCACAACTAATCGTCGCCATCGTGCTAACTTGTCGTACGTGCATTTTGGGCCAAATTGAGTTAAGAACGCCATTTTGTGCAGCTCACAATGCCTCACCTTTTGACCTTCACAGATCCCCAAAATTCGATTTCAATCCTGAGATATTCAACAAAAACCGAAAAAACTCCGTGCATTTTTGTCACTTTACATATGAAAGTAGTTTTAATCTTGTCGTGCTATCTTGTCACTCCATGAAAATTGATGTAAGTGCGACAAAAGGCCAAAGGGATTTCAGGCCAGGAAAGTCAGGATGCGTTTGTCGCACGTACAAGCTAGACTACCGTAAACATTTGTAATTATAACTCGGGACTCCAGCAACCAACTTCAACCAAACTTCGGGGCAATGCACAGAATGGTGAGCCAAACAAAACGTGTTTGTTATTGTTTACATTGCGTGCTCTCGTTTTTGAATATTCAAGGTCAAACATTAAAACGCGTTTTTCTCGGAACGTCAAAATGGCGGGTGCGACAAGATAGCACGACGACGTCGTAATAAGCATTTCTTGCCCAAAGAAATATTGCAAACCAAAAAATGTCTATAAATGTCAAAATCAATTATCGAAAAAAAAATTAAAAGATTAAAAAAATCAAACTACAACAAATTTCAAAGCAACTAAAAGAATGAAAGTTCTCATGATTCCGATTAAGAGGGATCTTTAACATTCAGTGTTTATGAAAATATCAAATGATTTAAAATACATTCAATATAGTGTTTCATTTGGAAAATTACCAAAAAATAAACGTGCATCTCCACCGTACATCTTTGTTTGAGAAGGTATTAGCAGCAAAATTATTTTAAAAGCTTAATTTTATATTTAATTATTATTTGATGTAATATTAAAAACATTAAAACATGATAACAGCAAACATTCTTTCAAAAGATCAAAATATTCAAGAAATCATGTAAAAGCATGTTTTCATCTGGTTTCCTTGCCATTTTCAAAGATTTCGATGTTTTATTGACAGTCAAATTTGATTTATCATGTTGTCAGTATTTATTTATTGTTATTTTGATTTTAGAGCAAAAGCCAGTTAAATAACAATGCATGTTTTACAACTAATTTAATGCAAAATTTTTAAAGACGCAAATTTAACAAGCATATTTGTAACAGCCTTAATGAAAATTTCTTATTTTCACAATACATTTTTAAAAAGTAAAAATGTTTTTGGAATTTCAGATTTTTGATAAATGAAAAATATATGTTTTCAAAATTTTAAACATTTTCATAAAAAGATTATGGGCATCAAAAATTTGGAAAAATATTTGCAATTAAGTAATAAATGTAGTTGAACAAGTAAAAAAAATGTGAGCAAAAACTAACGTTGCCCCATAAATTTCCCATGTGCAGAAATAGCAAACTGAGAAAAACGCAAGGCGAGTTTTTCTCACACAAAAAGCTAAGTGTTTTTACACGAAAAAAGTTGGATTTCCTCCGGATTTCAAGAAAAATCTACTGGATATTATTAGTTTTTTTTCCTGAAAGATCACGCGATTGTTAACACAAAAAAATGCAATGGACTTTGGGGTGACAAGAACACTTGTTTTTTTTTTTAAATCTGAAAAGATACCCCCTGGCTTTAGCAATAATACGTAACTGTGCCAATTTCGAGCCAAATCGGTTAAGGTTAAGGGGTCACTTTTTATCGTTGAAGTTTATATGGGAAAAATCGCTAAAATGTATGGGGAAAACATCGCTTCAAGATTTTGCCGGCAGGTGGCGCAGGTCACGGCCTAAACAATTTTGGAGTGTGAGATTCTCGTATGAAATTTAATTTACTACAACTTTGTCGAAGGGTGCAAGAAGATCTGAGTTGATCCTGATGAGTTATTAGCAATGCGAAGAAAAGATATTGGCTTATATTCTTGAAAGTATACAAGAAGTATTTAAGAAAATACTTTTTACTAAAAAAATCACCAGAAATCAGGATCAACTCGGATCGTTTTGCACCCTTCAACAAAGTTGTAGGAAATTAAATTTCCTACAAGAATCTTACAATTGGGCAACCTTGCAGAAAAATACTGAAAAAATTAATTCAAATATTGTTTTAAATGGTTAGTGAAATTTCACGATTTCGCGGACAGCGTGAAATCCGCGAAATTTGGCATTTTCCGCAAAATCCCGTGAAATTTTATGTTTTGTGAAACTGTAAGGATTTTTCTCAAAATAATTTATCAAACTCAAATAGGAATAAAAATAATCTTATGAACTACTGTTGATTTAAGGGAGTGAATACCCTGGTTGAATTACTAATATAGGATTAGTGATTTTTGACGATTTCTTGGATGGCGTGAAATTCGTGAAATTTATCAATTTCTCAAATCATTTTTTCAATATCAACACAAAAAATATTTCATGAATAAAGACTATTTAAGTAAATTTTATTAGTTTTCAATCAAAAAGCTTGATATGAACCATTTGAAGAATAGCTAAGATTTTTCAGGTTTTATTAGAAACTAACTAAATTTAGTAATATTTTTATTCGCAGTTATATAAATTTTACTGCTAGTAAAATGTAATCAAGCTTTGTTTTATTCAGAATAAAATGAAGAGTATTTTTTGTCTATGCAATCACCTTCCAAAAACACTTAATTTTTTTTTTCTGAGTCCTGTTTAAATTTGATTATTTGTGTAAATGATTCCCGTGAAAGTAAAAAAAACTATTTTTTTTGTTTTATGTTCACATTTTGAATAAAAATTTCGATTTCGCTACAAATTAAATTACTTTTGCCTATTGATTGTACATTTAGTTTTTGAAATGTGTGATGAAAACCTTGAAAATTATTTTAAATGGGCCAAAAGTCGCAGAAAGTTCAAATTATTTAACTCATTTTGGCTTTGCAAAATTGTTTAATCTTGTTCTGATATGAAATTCAATCAAATGTAAAATGATGTAACAGAAGCATTTCAGCGAAAACTTTAAAACAGATGGAAACTTTTTTGAAAATCAGGAGATTTTTTTATGTCACGTTCAAATCAAGTGTAGATTTTTTTAGTTTATTGAAGAATAATATATAATGAAGCATGAGATTAGTGCGGTGCCTGTGGGGACGCGCAGTCCTGTTTTTTCGTGTTATTTTCCGTCTCTTTTGTGTCGCTGTTCGTGTGCATGGGGTGATTGGTTTTCTTCTTCTTCTTTTTTTTTTTCTTTTATTAGTTCGCTCGTTCGTTGGCCGATGAGTTTTTTTGTTCTCTTTATATAGTTTTCGATAGAAACGATCCGATTTTTTTTTGAGACAAGCAAGTCGTATTGCTGGATTAAGTCCTTTCCATATCATCGAGGATCGGAAGGCACGTCGACGAATATGTTTTAAGGCTTATGATATAAAATCATTTTAATGAATGAAGCCCTTCCTACATCACCGTTGATCGGAAGGCACGCCGACGAAGAATTTCTGGAGAATCGCGGTCGAATTAATACTATATTTAAATCCCTAGATAGCTATCTTTCCGCAGCCGGCTGCCTAAGATTTTTAAAATTTCAACCGATAAACAAATTGCTTATGGTCGCATCACCTACCACAGTGAATCCTGACCTCATACCCATCTTACTAACCCCTTAAAACTCATGTGATACTTTGTCGGAGACGCAGCCGATTTAGCGGTCCCATCACTCAAGTATCGGACTAACATTCCCACCCACTTCCCCGTGTCTTACCACTGGTCGTGGCCGGCGTCGGTATTGATCAGCACGATAGGGACCTTTGAAAATTGCGAAGGGGTGATGATTGGTTCTAACTTTTCATCTGTGGTCCACGGAGCAATGTTTGGGGGTCCTGGTCAATAACGAATTAGCAGCTACGGGTAGACACCAATGCTATGCTATGCTATGAATAATATATAATGAAGCATGAAAAGTAGTTTCTGTTATTTAAACACAAGATTATCAGAGTTATTTTAACATTCTTCACGTTCGGCGAAATTTTCGTGAAATTTAGTGTTTTGAAATAGAGGTCCCCGTGAAATTAGCAATTTTCGAGCGTGAAAAATCACTAAGCCTACTTATTTGAATCGAAAAAGAGTGTCTTCTAAATGTAATTATTGTTTGTGTTACCCTAGAGTTCTTTTCCAGAAAAAAAAGTTACTTTATCATCAAGCTCAGAACCTTCATCACATCACCCAAGAACAGCAACGGTCCCAAAAAGTAATGGCTTTCTCCTGACTTTGGGTGGGTTTATCGGCAAATACACGAGACCGTGAGACACCGACTCATCCAACCCAACCCGCAAACCCGTCCGGGAAAAAAGAGAAAGAGAGCAGTCGAGACTTTCAGATTATAGATCTGCACACTGTCTAGACAGCTAAATTTATACCCCCCCCCCCCCTGCTTACACGACATCATCCTAGAACCGGGCGGTGTGTCCCGAGACTTTGAAGAAGACCACTCGCGCGTCCCCGGCAAAAAGCCAACCCCTTTTTTCGATGGTGGCATTACACATGTCCACCCCCACCTACTAAATGTCCCCCATGAGTCACGGGTGCTTGCTCATCTGGTAACTCACCCCCGCAGGTCAGCAGCAGCGTTTGTCACAAACCAATTTTGCTGGTCGAAAAGAAAGGGGGTCGCGATTGTCCGAAAATGAGCTCGCGAAAAGGGGCAGTTGAAGTGGGTCTTCTTTTATTTTTGAGTGGTTGATGGCTTTGGATTTCGAACTGGTTGCACCTGATTGGTGCGTAATTTGAGAAGTGCCTTAAGATGACGTCTCAGAAACAAATGTAATTTGGAGAAAATGGGGTGAAATCTTGCCACTTTAAAGTATTTAAATACTCTTAACCTTACTAACTTTATAAACACTTCAAATTTTGTTGAAAACTAATTTTAGAGGTTCTTTGAACAATTCTTTCTCAAGCATATTATGCAACAAAGTCATCCCATTCAAATTTAATTGGTATTATTTAATTTTGCAAAAACTCAACAATCTATCAAGGGCACTCTGGCCATCAATTTATAGCAATACAAAGCTTATTCAATGTCAAAATCATCCAAACAACAATTGTCTCGTATAATTCAAATAAAAAAACATATTCACAAACAATGTATCCTCCGCAAAAGCCCTTTACGCTCGCATAAATCTCATCAGCAGCCGAATCATGTTTTCCCTATCGACAGACTATAAACCCCCCTCTCATAGAGCAGACAAACGGATCTTTTCAAAATTGCGAGAGAAAAAAAATCCACCATCAGACTCTCATCACCCCAGTATAATGTTTTTTTTTTTTCATTTTATTCCCGCCGACTTTTTTTTCCCAAAGGGGTCGCCCGACCAGCAGCAACCGCGCGTCTGTCTGTCTGTCTACGCCGAAGAATGTAATAAAATTGCGATCTTAATAATAACGATAATAACAATGCATAAATTTACTATATATTATTTTTGTTCTCACAAACACTCGATAGTCATTCAAATGGCGACCCCTTTTTTTTCTCTTGCCTAGCTCCACTCGATTGCTTGTTCTCACTTAGGGCACGGTGGGTTTTCTGAGAACTTTTCTCAAAATTATTTTTGTTTTTGTCCGTCAAAAAACGAATTGCTTTCTAATCCCACCGTGAAACAAAGAAATGGTTTAGCCCCAACTCAACCCCACCGTGCTACCGTCTGGGGAGGTCCACTGAATCGAGCAGAACCACCCCCGAGACGACGACGTGATGGCTTGGGCTTTGGTGACTTTTCCGATATTGTGTTACTGTGCGGTGGAGGTCCTCCTCTCGTTTTGGAACAAAAAAAAAGCAGGAACGAGGGCGTCAAGTGGCACTGAACCCAGACTGTGCCGTGGTGTGGCTGATTGCGGCCTCGACCCTCCTTGGTCCATGCAAGATTATGGCTGGCTGGCTTGGGGAGGAGGATTGCTTCTCGGGCTGGAGACTTGCAATAACTTTTGTCTGGCCTGGTTTCATATGAAAGGAGTATTGTTTCTTGTAGAAAATAACACTGTTAATCAAACTCATTACAAATTTAATGTACCCAACGTTTTTAGTTTTTCTCGGAAAGGTGATTATAATTTTCAATGGAATTTTTTTTCTACAATTCAGAAAAAATACAAAATATTGTTTGCAAAATGTAATCTCTGTATGCACAATTCAGGATAGCTATTGAAAGCAATTGAATCATTTTAAAACTTCAAAAAGTCTTTAAAACATTAAAACCAGAATCATAGTTTAGTTCAAACGATGCACACACCGCATCTCCGTAAAAAACAGTTTTTTGCACATTTTCAACAATTTTGATAAAAATTCGGGTTTTTTTTATATACAATACCATCATTAGTTATGAGCCATTTAAATTTTAACCTGATAGTAGATGGCATCAGTGTGTCTGTCATGCTTACCTGTAAAGAAACAAAAAAAAACGAATTTAGTATTTTGTATAGGCTAATGCAAACATTTTGTGAAGCTTTTGCCTAAGGGGCAAAAGGAGGGTGGGGATGTAAATTTTCCACAGGGGTAGAGTATAAAAGACTTGTCCGCGTGGACAACAAAAAAAACCATACTTGTAAAAGTTTACATCATAATCGAAAAAAGAAATCACAAGAAACCAATTTGGCACAGTTCACAATCAAAAGATTGATTGGTAATATTGTTTATGAGGGACCAAAAATTTACCATTTTTGTTTTTTGCATCAGAAATTGAACGAATCGATACCCAAGTGGAAAATTAAGGGTCATTAGAAACACTCTGAACTTTTGACGGTTATTTGTTTTTTGCAAGACCATTTCTCAGCAGATTGTTGTCTTATTTTAAAATTTTGATCAAGTTTTAATCTCTAAACCAAATATGATATTTACAAAGGTTTTTGGCTTAAAAATTTTCTTGCAAAATGTCACTAATTAACAAAACAAAAGGTTCAACATGTTTTGTTAATTATTATTTTAATGCAAATAAACAATAACTGTTTAAAATACATTTGATGAAGACAACAAATCGACAAAATGAAGTATTTTTCAAGATTTAAAAATATTTTGCGAATCTAGTTTAGTGTTGAATGACAAAACTGTTTTGGAAATTTAATTTACGGAAAATGACTTCAAATTATTAAGATGTAGAGTCAATACAAAATAAAAATGTTTCAAGAAAGTCGAACCAGGTATGACATTTATGTTGAAACGAAGATCAAAAAATAATGTATAAATGTTCATAAAAGTTCTCTTTTAGGATTTGCCTTCCTCACTGAGGAGAGGCTATAAAAGCACTCGGAAAATTAAGTTTTCAATTTGACCACCTAAACCCACCTTTATTTATACTTACACGCAGAAAAATAAGGCATATTTGAATCACCAAAACGTTTTGTTGATTTGAAAATCATTACTTTTGTTGAATCAACGCTAAACGTCAAAGCAGCTTTTTCGAAACAATAAAAGACTTTTTGTAGACTCGAGAAAATCAAGGTTTGTTTCAACGCAAAATCGGCGTTGATTATATTCAACAAAAAATTTGTTGATTCAAACCTCGTACAGGCTGATTCCACAAAACATTTTTCTGCGTGTATCGACTCAGAATCGAATTCTGAACAAATGTCAGTGCGTGTGTGGGGATGTTGATCAAAAATATGCACTTGATTTTCTCAGTTCTCGGTGGACGAATATTGTCCGGATGAGGTCTACTCGGTCCAGTTTTGGATTCTACGGCTTGGTGTTGAAATGTTTCGATTACCTGGTTGTTTAAAAGTTATGGTGAAAAAACTATTTAAGCAACAAAAAATGGGGATCTCAACATAACTCAAATGGTCAGATCTGATCGCAACAAAAAAGCCCTGTAGAGGGTTGCCATAAGTTTGTTTATTGGAACAGATAATGTCCACATGAACACTTCAAGGGGGGGGGGGTCTAATCACCCTTTTTTTTCTTAGCTCTGGGGTATCGAAATTGTATTTTTCTCAGAGAAAAAAGTTCTTGGTCAAATTTCCTGTCGTAAAGCAACATCATAATCTATCACTTACAGCACGCAATTCTAGAAGCATGAAATTCAATTGATATGCTTCATGGTTTCCTTGTAAAAACATCTTTGAAATACCATTGACTTAAAAAAAAACTAGGTTCTGCTTAATTGTAATAATATTAAATTTAAAAAGTTGTCCTCAAAAATCAATTAAATTGTACACACTAATTATCTCACCAACAGTTTATTCCGTAATCTTATCGTAACAAATGCCATCCCATCTTACACAAAAACACCAAAGTCAAGTACCAACGCAACAGGTGACGCCGTCACCTCAGCTTCGGTCGCACCCTTAATTCCCGCCGCGGCCATCGAAAGTCCATTAAGGGCGGCTAGACAAGGGCACCGCGAGCGCGCAGATACCTTTAAAAATTAATTGCAGACATCGTTAATATACCGAAGCATGAGAACAGATCATGTAATTAATTAATTACCCTTTTTGCCCGTTTTTTTTTTCACGCGTATGCGCGCACGGGTCAGGTGGGTTTGTTTTTTCTACCTTCTTTTTCTTTGCTGCGTCGTCCCTTAACTGAGGAGGAAAAAAGAAGCTTGTAGAATTCCGTTCCTTTCCGTGCCTAGCACCTTGTCCAGCTTGTTCAACCGTTTTTTTTTTCTTACTTTTTTTGTACTTCCGATAATATAAACATAAACAGGCTGAGCGTAGAACATAATTCTCCACGTTAATTAGGTTCAAATGTGATTTAAGGTGTTTGAAAACCGAACCAGCGACTCATACGCGGAGTTGTTCCGGAGGAGGCGGAGATGTTCAATGTACCCCGCAGAAGCCCGCAGTCTCGGGGGGCCGTCCCGGACTAACGATGGTCAATTTTCGCGCCATTAAACCGCGCTAGAAATTCTACCTGCCTGTGGGATGTGCTGGTTTTATTGAGATTTAATGTTGCCTAACGTCCAATTAGAACCACATTTAGATCGCAGATGGATCATGCGCTGATATTGGGCTGTTTGGGCGATATCGCGTTTTTCAATCTTGTTTTTCGGTTATGAAATCCACGTTTGTTAATTGAAGTATTTTGCCATATTTCACGCAGGTGCGTTGGGGGATTCCCAGGTTAATGGGTCATTAATTTAACATTGATAAAAGCGATAACTACATTGTGATATCAACATTTTATAAAATAATTTTGAAATAAAAATTGATGATTTTAAAAATAATTTCGTAAATTTTTGAACAGTTCGTAATATAAAACTGACATGTTCTAGTGCAATTGTATCCATTTTTATTAGAAACAAAGCACAAAATTGATTAGGGATAATAAGGGACCTGTAAGCATGTAGTAGTCAGCCTAATGTTCAATCATAGAAAAAAAGGAAATCAACTAAAATGCCCAAACCGACTGAGCATTTCTTTCTCCAAAACATCAAAGTTGATCTTATTGGTTAATTTTTCTTTTGAGAAAAGATCTAAAACAAAAAAAAATTGTGAAATTTAAATTCGTTTTCGTTTTTGTTTTACGGAGCAAGGTGGGGGACGCGGCCTCAAGTCAGTCCAAGTCCGGTTTCTTGTGGAAAAAAGGGTAGTGGCCGAACTAGTATTGCATACAAAATGAACACCACCGGAAAATATAGGGGATCGGGAGGGGGAAGGTGAAAGAAAATTATTGTAGGTGTGAGTAGTAAGAACTTGGATGACTTGAGCAGTTACGGTAATCTAAGTTTAACACTAAGTAAAGAAAATCTGAAATTATGATTCAAAGTAAAAAGGCCCGGAAGATATTAAATTATTAGATAATTTAATAAGAAAATGTTACTGATCGGAGATTTTTAAAAAGGAAACCTAACATGTATTTCAGATTTAAGGGAAATTAAAAAAATGTATATATGAAAGCGAATGATGAAAACTAACTTGTCTATGGAATAAAAATCATAAGGCTATTTTCTGGGCCACGTCCTGTCGCGTCCGTCAGTAGTCTTGTCCTACATTACAAATCTTCAGATCTGTCAATTAAATAGAACCAATTCAACTAATCATTTAGATCCAATTATTCATTTATGGAAAACTAACTAACTTGAATCTCAAATCCAAAAAAAAATAATAAATAAATAATTACAAAGCCTAACATTCCTATACCTAGTTTTTAAACCTGTCTTGCCGCCTCAAAACCAATAACCATAAATTATTTTACATAATTGAAAACTTGAACACTCGTCGTTAAGACGACTATTTCGTGCCTCCCATTTTATTAGGACACACAAGCTTTGCAAACAGGAGCGTATCCCTATCATACCTTATGTAAACTGTTATTCTAGTGGAAGAGATACACTTCTGTTTAAAAAAAAACCCATGTGTCCCTTTGAAATTTTAGGCTCCATTTGATCGTCAAACCTCCAGTAGATCCTCGATTCGCAACAATGGTCGACCCAACCATAATCCGAAAACCGTTAGTTCAACAGATCAACGAATTTTGTCCGATATCATTACATTATTGATTGATCGAGACTCTATGGAAATTTTGACATATCAAAATGCTTTGTATTATAGATAAATGGAAGTTTAAAATTTATGCACGTAACAATTTTTTAAATAAAGGAGAATGGGCAAATTTGTATGGGAGCTGGTCCAAGGATGTACACGAACGGGACCAACTTTTTTCGAAAGATCTCGCCGAGACATGAAAAAAAGTCTTCTGGACCAACTCTCTAAACCCCGGGGTCCAAAAGTTACTAGTTGTTGAAGTTTGAGCATTTTGGGTTAAAATGTACAAAAAATCGTATTTTTGCTATTTCTAAAATCATTCATAAAATCTCTGTTTCATTATGGATTTCAATTTTCTTGACTGCATTCGACGCGTATCAGCAAAAACTATGAGTTCTGATATGTCTTAGCATGATTGAAACATGATTTCTCTTGTTTTTATCCGTTTGAACCGTTTGTGCAAGAGGCATCCCATAGAAACAAGTCGAAACTTCAAGGTTTTGAAACCGGGTCCAACCCAGACTGCTTCAGTGAGTATGGAAGGCTTCAGTGCAATGTTGTAACAACTTATTGGGATGGTCTGAGTCATCCGAGAACTCCTTGGAGTTAAGACCGGTGAGTCTACCGCCGTAACAAGCAAGATGTCGGCGGTTTTTGACCACGGATCATACCCGCATGGCTTCAGACAGTATGGTAGACTGCTTTGTTAATGTGTTGGGATGTCTTTGGTCATCCTAGGACTCCCTGGAGTTTAGATATTTGGGTCACTGTAACAAGAAAAAGCTCGATGATTTTTAACCGCGCACCATAACCGCTAAGATTCAGTGAGTATGGCAGACTGTATTGCTGTTATGTTGGGATGTTCTGGACCATTCCAGGGACTCCTTTTAACAGCCGTAGACCTACAGATCTTAACTCCACGGAGTCCTAGGAGAACCCAGGACACTCCAACACATCAGCATAGTAGTCTACCATACTGTCTGAAGCCATGCGGGTATGATCCGTGGTCAAAAACCGCCGACATCTTGCTTGTTACGGCGGTAGACTCACCGGTCTTAACTCCAAGGAGTTCTCGGATGACTCAGACCATCCCAATAAGTTGTTACAACATTGCACTGAAGCCTTCCATACTCACTGAAGCAGTCTGGGTTGGACCCGGTTTCAAAACCTTGAAGTTTCGACTTGTTTCTATGGGATGCCTCTTGCACAAACGGTTCAAACGGATAAAAACAAGAGAAATCATGTTTCAATCATGCTAAGACATATCAGAACTCATAGTTTTTGCTGATACGCGTCGAATGAAGTCAAGAAAATCGAAATCCATAATGAAACAGAGATTTTATGAATGATTTTAGAAATAGCAAAAATACGATTTTTTGTACATTTTAACCCAAAATGCTCAAACTTCAACAACTAGTAACTTTTGAACCCCGGGGTTTAGAGAGTTGGTCCAGAAGACTTTTTTTCATGTCTCGGCGAGATCTTTCGAAAAAAGTTGGTCCCGTTCGTGTACATCCTTGGACCAAATTTGCCCATTCTCCTTTCAAATTTATTTTTTTTATTGAATTTTTTTATTCTATCCTACAATGCCTAGAAGAGGCCTCTGTTTCTGTTGTGAGTAAGCGCTGGTTTCAGAGTTCATTTTTCAATTTAAAAGGGGTGGGAGACGACTAATTTGCTTTATGAACTCCTACTCGGCCTTGGGACCACCTCTTAAGACACCGATGGCTCCTAGCTAGGAAATAAACCTAGACACAGCGTCGAGGCCCGCTAAAAAAAAAAAAAAACGGAATCGACGTAACACCTTATTATGTGGCCCTCTTAAACCTTGCGGTTTCGTCAACGGATCAACAGGCGTGTATCGTTCTTTTTGCGACAAGACTCCGCCTCCCGGGTCTCCTAAGTGTGAAGGTATGGCACGGGGAGAGGGCACCGAAAACCTATATTTACACTAAGAATTTATTTGCGTCCGCCTCGGGATTCGAATCGGCGACCTCTGGATTGTGAGCCCAGTGCGCAGTCCGATTGATCCACACAGGCAGAGGCCCGCTTCGCATTGCAAAAATGTTGGCTGGGGGGAAGTGATATTTTCACGAAATTTTATTTTAAAGCCAACATTGCTAACGGCGTCGAGGTCCTTACTCATGCCCAAGGAATTTTGTGGAATTGAAATTGAAAAAAAAAAACAATGCTTAGAAATAACAAAATTGAGCGTCACATTCTAAGTTCAGATTTTTTTTATGTGATATTCGTTTTTAATTGTAGAGCGTGATAAAAACTATTTTAAAGGCAATTTAAAGGCATAAATACAATAAAACATTTTTGTTGACATTTACTAAGAACTTAATGCGATGAATACATAAATTATGTTTATAAGAATCAGTCAAAGGAAAAAATCGGAATCATAAAGTTATTATAAGATAAAATGAATAAACTGATTGCATTTATTCCTCTGATTTTTTTTAGCAAGTGAATTGTGACTGCCCGGACTTTTTTTTTAAATCAATTGTTTTTTTAAACTAGTTCTTTTCCAAACATGAATAACCGTCTTTGCAAAAGTTTTTCAACCGTTTTTCCAAAAGATGTTAATTTCACATGGCCTCTTACTTCAATATTTTGACAGTTATTTCTGGAATGAAACAAGTTGAATTTAATTATTTTTAATGATCGAATAAAAAAAAAGATTCTTGTGAAAGTAGCATTCATAAGATATTTCACGAGAATTTAGTGGATTCAAACCTATTTAATTAAAGAATACATTATTTTTCATCGAAACAAATATTTTAAGAATATTTAAGATTTTTTGTTAGTCCTGAGAAATTTTCACAAAAGTTGATCATTTGGTTCGATGATTTGCTGTATACAATATTTTTGCTGAAGAATGAGATCAAATATTTTAATTGGATTATTAAAGTCTTTCATAATGTCATGAAAGTAATACTAAATCTTTTTTTCTAGACAAAAAAATAATTTTAAATTTAAAATTGACTTGAAGGTTAAAGAAATGTGAAATAAACTTTTTAGCTTAGCATATCAAATATTATATACATATATACAAAAAGAACATACAATTGCCAACATATTTATTTTAAAAATATATATTCCTGTATTTTTCAGTGATTAAAGAAGATCAAACGTATTTTACAATTGTTATCATAAGTCAGTTTACATGTTTCACTCAAAATCATTACTTTAGTTCTATTCGTTAGATAATGTATGTTAAGAAAAATCTTACGGGACTGAAAAGAATGAAAAAATAATAGAAGGAATTTATACTAGTGTTATGTTTAATCCTGGTGAATAATTTTAATGTACAGACATTTAAAATTAATCGAACAAAACACAAACAAGTCTTAAAGAACTTTCTGTAATATAAATATATGATTTTCAAAATAGTTTTAACATTTTTCATTTTCCATGAAATTTTGTGTTTAAGAAATAAGATCTCAGTGAAAATTGAAATTTTTATGCGAAAAGAAATCACTTAACTTTGATAACTTTTTGCAATTTCAAAATACTTCATGACGGAAAATCACCCCCACGAAACAAGGTTTCGAAGGTTTAAAACATTTGGGTAATTCTCCGCCAACTCACACAGCAGTTGCCTCGACCCCTCTTCGATTTGCGTGAAACTTTGTCCTAAGGGGTAACTTTTGTCCCTAATCACGAATCCGAGGTCCGTTTTTTGATATCTCGTGACGGAGGGGCGGTACGACCCCTTCCATTTTTGAACATGTGAAAAAAGAGGTGTTTTTCAATAATTTGCAGCCTGAAACGGTGATGAGATAGAAATTTGGTGTCAAAGGGACTTTTATGTAAAATTAGACGCCCGATTTGATGGCGTACTCAGAATTCCGAATAAACGTATTTTTCATCGAAAAAAACACTAAAAAAGTTTTAAAAATTCTCCCATTTTCCGTTCCTTGACTGTAAAAATTTTTGGAACATGTCATTTTATGGGAAATTTAATGTACTTTTCGAATCTACATTGTCCCAGAAGGGTCATTTTTTCATTTAGAACAAAATTTTTCATTTTAAAATTTCGTGTTTTTTCTAACTTTGCAGGGTTATTTTTTAGAGTGTAACAATGTTCTACAAAGTTGTAGAGCAGACAATTAAAAAAATTTTGATATATAGACATAAGGGGTTTGCTTGTAAACATCACGAGTTATCGCGATTTTACGAAAAAAGTTTTGAAAAAGTTACTTTTTGCGTTTCTCTATGTTTCGTCGTCCGTGTCTGTCGCGGGTGACCATGAACGGCCATGATCGATGACTACCAACTTTTTCAAAACTTTTTTTCGTAAAATCGCGATAACTCGTGATGTTTATAAGCAAACCCCTTATGTCTATATATCAAATTTTTTTTAATTGTCTGCTCTACAACTTTGTAGAACATTGTTACACTCTAAAAAATAACCCTGCAAAGTTAGAAAAAACACGAAATTTTAAAATGAAAAATTTTGTTCTAAATGAAAAAATGACCCTTCTGGGACAATGTAGATTCGAAAAGTACATTAAATTTCCCATAAAATGACATGTTCCAAAAATTTTTACAGTCAAGGAACGGAAAATGGGAGAATTTTTAAAACTTTTTTAGTGTTTTTTTCGATGAAAAATACGTTTATTCGGAATTCTGAGTACACCATCAAATCGGGCGTCTAATTTTACACAAAAGTCCCTTTGACACCAAATTTCTATCTCATCACCGTTTCAGGCTGCAAATTATTGAAAAACACCTCTTTTTTCACATGTTCAAAAATGGAAGGGTTCGTACCGCCCCTCCGTCACGAGATATCAAAAAACGGACCTCGGTTTCGTGATCAGGGACAAAAGTTACCCCTTAGGACAAAGTTTCACGCAAATCGAAGAGGGGTCGGGGCAACTTTTCCCGATTTCGTGTGAGTTGGTAGAGAATTACCCATTTCCTTTAATATTTCTTTTAAATTTTGTTGATCAAACTGTTGACTAATTACAAGAAGCCCCTTAAAGTTTAAGTTTTGAGAAAAATGATTCTCATCTAATTAACTCTTGTTTTTAAACTCGCGATTTATCGGAAACTTTTGGTTTGATTTCCAGTGTTAAAAAGGAAACTTTTGAGAAATTTTCTGTTCTTTTCTGTAACAAAAAAAAATCAAACTGCTAATTGCCAAAAAGAACTACCGTAAAACGGGATGACTTTGATAGGGTTAAGATTTTTTCGCAAAATGAAGAGTACAAATTAAATACCTACGGAATGGTATGGAATAACACTGATTGTGGTAGAGAAGTGTTCAAAGTAGTTACTTCCAGAAAAAGTTTTCATAAAATTTTGTTTGAAAAGTTAGTTAACAATGATAAAGTAAACGTTAACGAATATCATTATTTTCATATTCTCAAATTGTCATGATTTTCTTAATGAACATGATTTGGAATCGGAAAACGAATTGCATTTTCGAACTCTTTGGTCAATTTTTCACAAGGAGAAGGTAAAATAAGTTAATTAATAATTAATATTATGTATTTTTGAAACATAATTAAATGAAATCTACAAATTTGTAGGCATTTCCAGTAGGACACATATCATATAAAATGTGAAAACTTTTGATTCGTGCTTCGAATTCAGTTTAAAAAGCAATATGAATCGATAATTTTATAAACAAACCTACTTTAACAAATTTCAGGCAACATTTTGACTTTTGAACACCTTTAATCTGATTTTTAACATGACTATCAAGGTCACCCCGGAATTCAAAATAAGAATTTTCAACGCAACTAATTTTTCAACACTATTGAAAAACTTTTTTTTTAAATAGTACATGGAACCTGTGTGGCCTATTTCAGTACATGCTTTAAAAATAATAGTCTTGAGAAAAACCTTACCAGTTGGAAAATATTCCAAAAATAAATAGAAATCCCATCAATGTCACCCCGGTTTACTGTATTCTCCTTTTGATTATTTTTTTTTCTAGGAACAGGTCAATTAAAACGATTTTCGGGGGTTATAGTACAACGCCATTTCTGTTCAGAATTGAATGTTTTTAGCTCTAAGAGGTAGGTACTCAAATTTTCAACATCTGAACCCACTATCACCTACCACTTACACGGCACCGGTTAGTGGCCACAACCTGCCAAAATCGGGTAGAGAGGTTCTATCACCTTTCCCCCCGCCGAACAAGTCGTGGTGGTTGGCCTCGGCCACTTCTTCCCCGTCCGTTGTTTACAGAACCACAAACTTGTGCCCTCGCTATGTGTGTATGCAACAAATTACTACACCATAACGACTTTTCTCCTTCTCTCTCTCTCTCTCTTTCTCGTTCACCCACACACACACGTAAACATAATGCACAATCGCGCAGGCAGTGCTCCCAGGCCGGCCGTCTGTTGTGTTTGTGCTGGAATAACAAAATCCAATGTTCCGACTTTTGCGTGGTCAGGGGCCTTTGTCCTAGGGGGTTGGGTGGTCGTCGGTGGTGAAAAGTTGCCAGTCAGTGGCTTGCTTTTTTGCGTGATGCACTTCCTTTCCACCAACCTCCCCTCTCCTTCTTCCAAAACTATTTGCAGAATGTTGGTTTTGGTTTGTGCATCGAGACGATAATATCGATCCGAATTCGTACACCGGCGTGGCGGCCCTTTTAAGGGGCGATGTCCTGACTGTGACCTGGCGTGACCTCCGACGGTTATTTCCATGTGTTCTCTACACACAGAAGGAACGCACCCCGCGTTGAACCTCTCGACTCCCCACCAACAAAAAACACTTTCACACTCACACACCAGCCGCGTCGGAAAATGGTACGCAACGGTGGGGCCCAGACAATGAAAACATGGAAATTTTTGGCCAACCTCAACCCCGAAAAAAAAAACGGAAACTGCCACGTGTGTGTGGAGGAGGTTAGGTTTGTTGTGAATGTGGCTATTGCTCTCTCGAACCCTGGCTGGAGGACACAGATTTTGGGGAATCCTCATCACTTTGTGCTAAGATAATGCGATAATGCGATTATGAGGCTTCGGATTTTGGTTTTTCGAAGGTAGAATTCAGTTTTTCCAAGCTTTTCGCAAATATTTTTACGAACAAATACCAAATTCAAAATTACTAAAATGGTTTAACTCTTCACCAAAAAAAAGGGGATCATCCATCATACGAGCCTGCCTTATTATGTCTTTTTATGACGCGCTTTAAACTCAATTACCGGCACTTGGCGGGTAATATTTCTCCATTTCCCTATCACGGTTCGAGATCTTAATTAACTTTGAAATCTCCTAACAAGTGTTTGAACAGCCATTGTGCGGCCGGCCTGCTGTTGATGATTGCGCTCAAGTGCAATAAAACAGCTCAGCTCAGGCTCATCCAGGCACAGTGCTCCCTGTTATTACGCTATCGCACAAGGATCTGCCACCAGCTGCTGCAACCTTGTGCTTGTTTTTTTTTTGTTCAGGATCTCCTCGGATGCAATAAACAGGGGCCCCGGCCTAAAGTGTCTCATCAATGGCACCCCGGCGGCGAGTTTCGGGGTTTGGGATCCGAGGGTTGGCCGTGAAATGAGCCGACTGCCACCCCCGGAAGGCATACAATGAGCAGCCATTAAATTTATTGCTCGTTCCAAAAAGGTACGTTTATTAGCTTATTTATATGGAGGCTTTTCATTCTCTCTCACAAAAAATTATTTCGCATCAAGTGCTCAGACACTGCATCAGCAGCAGTCATCCCAAACGGCGATAATGGAGAGGTAACTGGAACACCTCAAGTACAACCGTCTTGAGAAGATGAGTGGTGAAAGGACATCATGCGTGCGATGCAGGATCGTCGTCACACGTCAATCGTGAATCATCGTCCCTGCAATGGACATTAACAAATTATAAACGTCAAGTTGCAGCCATAAACAGCTCATCACATGCAACGCAACTGGGCCTTCACGACAAGTCGTTATTGGGACCTTTTTAACTGGTATTAAGGTACAAGTGTGCTGCTTTTTCAATATTGCATTGCATACTTTTATCCATAATTAAAACCATATCAAACAAACCCACGGCTAAAAAGTTTATACACATTGATAAAGAAAAATCTTGAACTTTTAAGGTAAAAATTATCCATGGAATTGTGGTGTAAAATTAGTTTATTCAAAAAATAATTGAAACAATGAGAAATTCTCAATGTTTTCACAAATAAAATTTTCAAAGATTTTTTTTATTTGGATGAAACTTTTTCCATGAGCAGTTCTCTCAGATTTCGGTCATTCGATTTTTTTGTATTTTTTAATCCGACTGAAACTTTTTAAGTGCCTTCGGTATGCCCAAAGAAACCATTTTGCATCATTAGTTTGTCCATATCATTTTCCATACAAATTTGGCAGCTGTCCATACAAAAATGATATGTGAAAATTCAAAAATCTGTATCTTTTGAAGGAATTTTTTGATCGATTTGGTGTCTTGGGCAAAGTTGTAGGTATGGATATGGACTACACTGAAAAAAAATGATACACGGTAAAAAAATTGGTGATTTTTTATTTAAATTTTTGTCACTTAATCTTGATTTGCAAGAAAACACTATTTTTATTTTTTTTTATTTTTTGATATGTTTTAGAGGACATTAAATGCCAATTTTTTGAGAAATTTCCAGGTTGTACAAAAAATCTTTGACCGAGTTATAAATTTTTTAATCAATACTGATTTTTTCAATTCATTTTTCAATGTAAAATCAAATTTTCAATCAAAAAGTACCTAAGTGAAATTTTGATAAAGTATACCGTTTTCAAGTTAAAGCCATTTTTAAGTAACTTTTTTTCATTTTTTTTTTTAAATAAGTGCACATGTTTGCCCACCTTTAAAAAAATATTAGAAAATTCTCTATATTTTGCGATTTTGAACTTTGTTAATACGACACTTAGTTACTGAGATATTGCCATGCAAGTGTTTAAAAACAGGAAAATTGATGTTTTCTAAGTCTCACCCTAACAACCCACCGTTTTCTTATGTCGATATCTCAGCAACTAATGGTCCGATTTACAATGTTAAAATATGAAACAATAGTGAAATTTTCCGATCTTTTCGAAAAAAATAATTTCAAAATTTTTAAACGAAAACTAACATTTTAAAAGGCCGTAATATTGAATAAGTACTTTTTCATTGCAAATTTCATTTTGCATCGAAAAATGAAGTTGAAGAATTTTTGCGACCGATATTTCGAAATCAGTATTGATAAAAAAAAACCATAACTCGGTCAAAGATTTTTTGCACAACATGGAAATTTCTGAAAAGTTGGCATTTGATGTTCTCTAAAACATATAAAAAAATAGTGTGTTTTTGCAAATCGAGTTTAAGTGACAAAAACTTAAATAAAAAATCACCAACATTTTTTGACTTCGCATTATGTTTTTTCAGTGTAGTCCATATCCATACTTACAACTTTGCCGAAGACACCAAATCGATCAAAAAATTCCTTTAAAAGTTATAGATTTTTGAATTTTCATACATCGTTTTTGTATGGACAGCTGCCAAATTTGTATGGAAAATTATATGGACAAACTAATGATGCAAAATGGCTTCTTTGAGCATACCGAAGGCACCAAAAAAGTTTCATTCGGATTAAAAAATACAAAAATTAAAATTCTAAAAAAAGACCGATTTCGTAGAGAATTGCTCCCATCGATTCGTTTAATTTTCCAAAAGTGGGACTGCAAATATTTTTCAAAGTTTGGTCCCGCCCCTCCCCCCCCCCCCCAGCTCAAAATTTGTCCGAAAAATCATGGGCAAAACAATATTTCAAAAAACTTAAAAATTTTATGAAGATAGAAGGCTGTTCAACTAAAACAGACTAAAATGCATTTTTCTGCATTTGTAGTCATGTTTAACATGTTTGGGCTCGTTTGAAAATATTTTGGATTAAAACAAAAACAATGTATAATACCGCAAAACTTTTTTTCTCGGAAAAAAAAATCGGCAATGCTTAATTATGTTGAAACCATGGTTCGCCATTTAAATTTTTGAAACATTTCTTTTATTTTTAAAATTCCCCTTTCAGGCAAACTGTAGAGATCAGAACTTAAACTTGGAATAGTTCATTTAGCTATGAATTGTCATCAAAATACAACTCTCTGATACTGAAGTTTTTCAAATATTCTCAATTTCATCGCTATACAGTCCAGACTCGATTATCCGAAGGCTTTGTCAAAATTTCACTTCGGATATTTGAATCATGATAAAAAAAATCGTTGTTGTGTTTTTGATTGTTGAGCATTACTACTCTAAAGGCGGTAAAAATGCAAGTCTTGATTCGGAGATCGGAAATTTTCACGAATTTTTCATGAATTAAAATTGAAAATCGGATCATTATTTGCTGAGATATGGTCATTAGAAAATGGTTGGTTTTTTTGGTGAGATTAAAGGTAAGAACAAGATTGTCCGTCAGGCCTGGACGCAATCGAACTGGCACAGCGTTCTGCGTTCACCACTGTGTCGAACGGACAACCTTGTTCTAAGCTTAAGAAAACTTCAATTTTCGTGTTTCTTTTTCTTAAAGCGGCTCTATCTCAGTAACCCGAGGTCCAATCTTTAATGTCTCTTAGACAATTGTATAGCAACTTTTCTGAACTTTTCAAAAACAAATATTTTTAGAAAGGGTCACTCATGGTCACTATTTTTAAAAATTGAAAAACTGCAAATATTATATCTTGAAAACGGAGCCCTTTATCAAAAAATTTGTAAAGTACTTTTCGATTGCAAATTCAATTTTGCATTAAAAAATAATGTCAAACTTGTTTTTGCATGAAACTTCGATTTTTTCCAAAAATCAATATTTTTTCAAAAATACATAACTCGGCGGCAGATTTTTTGACCATGTTTCTCTATGGCTCAAAAGTTGCTAATCTAATCTAATCTAATCTAACACAAACGCAGCCAGTCCGATGAAAGCATGCTGGAAAGTCTTGTGATTAGATTACGCCACAAGCACTTTTCTTGTCATTATTAATAATTGCAGTACATCCGATAATGGGAGCGTTCTTTTATTACGTAACGCAGTAGGGGGGGAGGGGGGGTCGGAGGCCGTGTTACGCTCCATACAAATTTTTTAAAATTTGTATGGAAATTTTGTTACGAGGGGGGGGGGGGAGGGGGTCTAAAAGTCCGATTTTTCGCGTTACGTAATAAAAGAACGCTCCCTAACACCCGAAAATGTATTGCAAAAATTAATGCGGCCAGCCCTACTACGTTGTGTTTACCGCAGAGAGGATTCTGAGAACGGAACACATTTCACAGAATCACAAGGGGAGAAAGGATGCATGGACATACCGTACCAAACGCTCCTGTTTACAGTTTCATATGTGTTTTGTATAATGTGTTAAGTGTAAAATATAGTGTGCTTATATAATCAATTTAATATAATAATGCAATAAAATGGTCATTTAATAAAATCCCTTCACCTATATATAATAACCAAGCACCCAAGCACACAAACAGCGAAACAATAGAAATGAAAATGAGCATGCAAAAACAAACAAGACAGCGTGTCCCCGTGGTCAGCGCACTAATCTTCTCTATGGCTCAAACGTTGCGGATCTTTATCCCTTAAAACATATCAAAAAATCTCTAAAATCAAAAAATACGTATTTCAGGAAAGTGGGGAAGTCCTCAACAATACCTACAACTTTGCTGAAGACACCAAATTGATTAGGATTTTGAGGCCTAATTGTTACCAGCAAATGGTTGTTCGACTTCTTTGGCACTTCCAGAGCAAGAAAAACAGACACAAATTCCGTCAATAAAATATAAATTTACGTGCAATATAGGTCGATATAAGACGATTTTGGATAAATGACACGAAATTTTCTTTATAATTGCAGAAACTGCTTTTTAAAATAAAAGTTGCGCAGCAAATTTTGGTTTGCCATTTCCGTAAAATAAATAACCGAAAGCGATTCATTATTGCTGAAAAATCAAAACTGAAATGTCACCTTTGACTTATTTTTTGGATGCTGCCAAGAAAAAATCCTCATTCAAATGTGATCTGTTTAGAAAATTGTAAATTACAAACGCCGCGATGCTAACCACCTGTTTTTTTTAGGTTGGGGATTCATGAAATAAATGTATAAAATACAATACTGGAAACATTTTTTATGGCAAGCAAAATCTAATTTTGATAACCAAAATACCAGCAACGATTGCTGAATCTTCAGCAAAATGGTCTGTCAAACTAACACAAGAAAATTACTGAATTTTCAGCAATATAATTTGACGTTTCTATTGCTGAAATTTTAGTTGACAACCATTTTCCTAAAATTTCAGTAAACCATTTGTCCAAGTGACAAATGTCAGTTAACTGAGAATTCAGTAAAATCTAAATTACTTAAACTGTTTACGTCGAGAGACTTAACTAGATCAAAAGCCTTATATTATTTCAACTATGTTTTTGAGTCTGATTGAAATTTAAATTAAAGTTAGGTAATTAAACAGTTCAAAGCATTGAAGTATGCAAAGCACTTTACGGGAAAAGTAAATTTGTTTCAAGAATTTTTGTAATTTGGTAACTGAGATGGTCGTCAAAAGAATGAAAATGCGAGAATTTGGTAATTCTTAGTTCTTTTCAACTAGCTTTAATAAAAATTGATTAAAAAACAAATTTTCAAAGAAAAAGCAAAAAGTACACACACAAAAGTACTGTCACACATTCAATGAATGAATCAATTAGTTTACAAACATTTTTTTTCAGTTGCTCTATATTGTTTTCTAAAACTTTTCCAAAGAGAGTATAAACTTGATCGTAAAAAAAAGAATCAGCATGTCCAAAACTCAAAAATAACGGTTTAGACCAATTTTTAGGACGCTGTATCTTCTTTAAGGGCAATTAAGTTAGTACATACTTGGATTTTTTTGAAATAGAAAAACCCAAAAAAAATATTGTTTTCAATATAATGTTTGACAAGTGATAACAATTCACTGAGTTTTTTTTTTGTTAGTTACCATAGATTCGAAACTGACATTTGAAGATGTTTAAAAATCATAGCGTTACATATGGAAAGTCGTACAAAATGGCTTTTTAAACTAAATTTGACTTGCGCCTAAAAAGCGACGATTTGTCGTTTAAGGCTAAGCGTAGAGGAACCTGGTAATGTTGAGATCCTTTTTCCTCCTTAAAATCTTTTCGATAGTGAAACCTGCTCTGTGCCACATTTTACTCGTTATCAATAACCTGCAATATTTATCCTGACCCTTCCTAGAAATGATGTGCCCAGCACAACAACCTCACCGGAAAGTAAGTTATCACAACGAAAGAGGAGGAGGGCCCATAGCTCAAAACAGACGCCTCAAATTGACATAATTTTGACGGAAAATGTGTCATTCATCAAACCAGCAGCAGGCAGACAGTGGAAAAAAAAATGCAAAATAAACCAAAACCAAAAAAAAATCCTTCAGACACTAATAAATGACTCCCAGACGGAACGTTTTTTTTTGTTAATTTTTGACGAACTGCAACTCCCTACGCCACCACCAACTGCAGCTCTTCGGTGTGACGATAAAACAGGGCGGAAATAATTACCCTCTTTCGTCATTACCGTCATCGCACACTGACTTACTGGATGCTTCTGTCGAGTGGATTCTTCTTTTTTTACTGTCGAGGGATTCTTCTTTTTTTACTTTGTTTTTTTTTGGTGTCCTTTTCATATTTTCCCTCTCCGCCATGCCTCTGATTACTGGTATTATTTATAACAACACGGCTGTGGATGATGCTCTTTGGGCTGTAAAATATGTGTCACTTGACGCCACGACCACGTGTGCGAGTGGGGAAACACGTGGAACTACAGCACGGCGTGAAACCTGTTGAATGTCAGGTGAGTTGTGATAGTGCAACGAAAAGGATCGGAAATAAATATTTTAAAAGCTGGTAATCGATTCCAGAGGATCAAGGTTTGTGGTGTACGTGTTTTATTAGGAATATTGCTGAATTTTTGCATGAGTTTTCTGTCAGAAATAATGTGTAAAACTACGTAACATGTGTAAATTTACATCTTTTTTGTGTAATTTTACTTATTCCACGCAAATTGAGGTAAAATTACATCGAAAATAGGTAATATTCAACAATCAAGTTTTGAAACCTGATAACCTAGTTTGAATTTATTAAGCCTTTTTCCAAAATCATCTCAAAAATTGTTTTTTTTGAATTTCAAATTCTCCTTGCTTATTTGAGAGTTAAACTGAAAAAAAACTTTCATAACCTTCAGCTCCTACTCGGTACCTTGTTAGCAAAATTCACATCCCAACTTTGAAGGGAAGATTGGCTTAATATTTATCATCGAATTCAATTACGCACGCAAAAGAAGCCGGATCCCCAGATCGGACGCAATTCAACATTTTAGCACCATAATTATCAGCCATCCAGGGCCTTCAGACGAGAACTGCCTTCTCAATCATGTTTGACAACAAAATCGTTGTCATAATCGATCATAATTGCAGGCAGTTCCTCTTCAGAAGTGGTGCACCTTATCTTGGAGAAACGGTTTGAGGATGCCTTGAAGGAACCGTCACAACTACGGTCAAGATGATCGAATATTTGCATTTTTGTGTAACAAGTAGCGCTGTCCGCTGTCAAAAACCCGTGACAGCACTTAATCAACCGAGCGTGTGTGTATGTGTGATAAGATCTGACCGTATCGTTAGAGCAAAGTTGCTTGTTTGACAGGTGTAATTTCGGAACAAGCGTCCAAAATGTTTAGCTACTGTTTGGAGTGAACACTTAATCTAAAGTTAAGCTCTCAAAAAGAACTTTTTTTTTTGGAAGTCCAGGTCTACATAAATGAAGCCCAGAAATTCAGTTTCTATTCGTTCCCTCGGAATGCTAAATCGTTTTCACCATTTTTTGAGTCAAATTTGGCTACTCCTCAAGCTGTAGAGGTAGGATTACAAATGAATCTCAAATGAAAATTTTCTATTTCAGTCACAACTGAATACACTAAATTTTATCGAAGGGTTATATGCACCTGGAATACTCCCAAAAGATTGCTTCTCTAACTTCTGCCCGTTGATCTCATGCTAGTTTCAGATCTGTTTTTGGCAGTTTATTCGCAAGCTAGAGCGTGAAATTAGGGATCCATCAAGCGAGGGGGAACCAACTACCTATTCCCATCACCATCATCGTCATCGCCAAGTTGAAATCATCAAAGATAGAGACAATCCTCAATCAGGTTCCCCAAGAAGGGTGGTTGAACGTGGTGGTGTGGCGTAGGTAATGGTAGATCTAATTGGCGAACTGGTTTGGAATTTCCTGCCAAAGGTCAACCTCCTCTCGCAGGGTGGAGTGATTTTTGCGAAAAATGACTACGATGATGGGAGTAGGGGGACGGGGGAGGAAGAGCATAATACTAGGGGGCAAGTTCGCAACTTTTGGCTGGCTATTTAAATTTCGGTGTTGCAGCAGCTCTCCGCTGACGTCAGCAGCTTTTGTGCTTTCAACGGCTTCTATTCGGCTTTTGGGATGATTGTTGGTTTTTGCGAGCTTTTTTGGGGTTTTGAGGTGAGCGAAGAAAGCGGGAGATGGAGGTCAGGAAACGTACTATTTTTGCTTTGTTCATAGAAATCGAATATTTTTTTTACAATACAATATTTAAATTTGAATTGAAAAATATTTCAATAAAAATGTCACGATCCATTTCAAACACCAATTACAGATATAAATGCAATTCCAGTTTCTTTTTCCTCAAATCAAAAACAAAAACTTCTCTAAAACCAGAACCAACCGGCTGCCCCGCGTTAAAACATGTCGGGAAGCATCGCAAAAACTATTGGGAAAGGGTAGTTTCAATCATAAAACCAAACGAGCATAAAGAAGCACATACCTACGTACGTCGTACATAATGATGGGAACAACGAACCCCGTCCGGATTAGGAAGAGTCCGGATTCAGATTTCATTGTGGTTGTGCAGGGATGAGATGGGATAGAGCAGTCGAGTGTGAGTATGTGTGTTTCTTGCACATGAGCAAAAGGAACTGTAGAGGGACAATTTTGGGTGCGATGTGCATAATCAGTTGAAAAGATGTTTTATGAAAAGCAAATTTGTTGTTCTAAATTTTGATATTTTTTGAAGACAAATTTGCAAGAAAACTTCTATTGACTCAAAAAAAATCAAACCATCTACTTTCACGACCCCCGGGTCTTTTGTGGTCTCTATTGCAGGTTTCTGCTCGAACCTAGGAGTGCAGAGCACCCAAACCTGTCTTTACTCCAAGGAACCTTCTACTCCAGCCTGCGATTCTACCGGAGCAGGCTTGGTTTGGTGTGTTGTATGTACTTATAGCGTGAAGACGACTCCTACACTTGGAGTGACTCAACGACCTAACCGCCGGGCCGGTACCGACGTTTTACTTCCCCATCCGATGGAAGGTTGGAGCAGGTGGGATTCAAACCCATGATATCTTCCGCTTACTAAGCGGACAGCTTAACCATTCGGCCAAGCCTGCTGCCTATTGACCAAGCCTGCTGTCTAATGTAACATTAAAATCAAAGAACAACCATAGTAACATGATAGGTTTTAAGTAGGCCATAACAGCCTATTTTGGTTGCTTGAAGGTTTTCAGAACCCTGATAAAACCTTTATGTTTAAAAATGTTACTAGGGAACCCTTAAATTATTTAAAAATTGATCGTAATCTGTGTATTGAGTTTAGATGTGTTGCCTGACTGAGAAAAATTGCCAACATTTTTATTCGAAAGCGCAAAAATTTCCACAAAAAATTGGGTTTTCTCAACATCAAAAATCGATACGATAATTTCCAAGACATCGTCAGTTCAAGTAATTAGGCTTATTGGAAAACTTTGAAATTGATTTTTTGAATTCCTTTCTGAAAAAATAAACATGATCTCTGATAAAAAAAAGTTCGTTTAGTTGTAAGGTGAAGCATTCTTAAATGTTAAAATACTGAACGCAAAAGAATATTTTTTCCAGAAGCTATAATAATTTGATATACTAATGGGACCATCCACAAATCACGTAAACACTTTTTTGGAAATCTCAAACCACCCCCCCCCCCCAAAAACAAAACTTTTGGTATGGAGCGTGGACAATCGTCATACACCCCCCCTCCCCCTAAAGGGGTGTACCCCATTTGGCATAATGGACATTTGGCATAACGGGTTTTTAAGAAGGACGTTTGGCATAATGGACGTTTGGCATAATTGCTCCAAGACATTAGGGACGTTTGGCATAATGGACATTTGGCATAATGGACGTTTGGCATAACTTGTTCAAAAACCATCGAGGACGTTTGGCATAATGGACATTTGGCATAATGGACGTTTGGCATAACTCGTTTAAAAATCATCTAGGACGTTTGACATAATGGACGTTGGGCATAGTTATTTCTAGATTTTTTTTGTTTTTTTTTTTATGAGTATTTCTTATTTTCACGAATGAAAATGTATTGTTTATTTACCTTTTTTATATCTTTAAGAGATTATTATTTTTTTTCCTTTTTGATTATTATTCACAATAAATTTTTTCATGAAATCGCGATATTTTATTGAAAATTTAGTTTAATGAAGGAAATATCTCTTGTTAGCTTTACATTTTTCCCCTTTCAGTATAATTAGCAATAATATTTTTTAAATAAAATTTTCCCTTCTTTTTTATGAAATTCAACTAAAAGATGAAAAAACCTCTTCAAATCTTCGACAATTGAGCTGTTATAATGCAATTTTCCCTTCTTTTGATCATAATTTAACAAGAAGAAGGAAAAATCTGTAGATAAATTCACATTTGTCCCTTCTTTTTTCGAATTCAACCTAATGAACACCCAGAACTGGGCAGCACTTCTCTTATAGATGTTCTCTTTAACATTTCTATCATTTTTGCACATTTTTTCTCTGTTGCTTTATTTTTTTTGCAATAAAGTTGTTTATGCAATTTTCCCTTCTTGTATATATTTAAAACTAATCTTGAAGAAGGGATAATTGTTCAATTAAATTGATATTTTGAATAGAGGTAGGTGAAAACATAAAAATAAAGCGATTATCAAACGTTTAAAGAGTAGCAAATTGTGAATCTGTAAAGAAACTTTTTCTTCTATAAGTTGAATTTTATATAAAAGAAGGGAACATTTCATAAACAAACTCAATTGTCAAATATTCAAAAAAATTTGTTTAGAGATTTTCCCTTCTAAAAATTGAATTTAAAATAAAAGAAGGGAAAATTTCATAACTACTTATTTGTCAGATATTTAAAGTAAGAAAAAATGTACTTCCCTTATTTAGGTTGATTATTTAAGAAGGGAAAATTGCATAAAAAAAATAATTGCAAAATATTGAAAAAAAACAAACTGCAGATTTTTTGAGAGATTTTGCCTTCTTTTAGTTTTAAAATAAAAGAAGAGAAAATTGCTTTGAAAATCTTAATTGAATTTCTTTAAAGCAGAGCAAAATATTCATACATTCTTCAGGTTGAATTCTAAAAAGGAGGGAAAAGGGAAAATAGTATAAAATCTTGATTGCAAAATATTTAAAGACTGGCAAAACTGCCATCTCATTGATAGTTGAATTTAAAATAAAAGAAGGAAAAATATCATACAAAAAAATAGCTGCAAACTTATTCTAAAAAAATATTTTAAATAAATTTATGAAAAAATGCATTTTAAAGCTTTATAAACAAATATTCCAAAAAGGGGAAAAATTACATCTATTGAAAAAAAATAGATACATGATATCTTTGAAAAAAAATCATCTTTTAAAGTAAAATTATCTGTGTAGAAAATAGGAAAAAAGCTATAAATTATTATACTTTACAGAAAATAAATACTAATTTAATAAAACAAAAAAAGATAGCAATAATTATGCCAAACGTCCTTGATGGTTTTTGAACGAGTTATGCCAAACGTCCATTATGCCAAATGTCCATTATGCCAAACGTCCCTGATGTCTTGGACCAATTATGCCAAACGTCCATTATGCCAAACGTCCTTCTTGAAAACCTGTTATGCCAAATGTCCATTATGCCAAATGGGGTACACCCCCCTAAAGTGTCCACGTGGTTTATGGATGGTCCCAATAAATATTGTACATGTTTTTTTTACCTTTCACTGCTTATACTAAAAAATAATGCTGAGACATTCCGCTCTGAAAAAAATGTTTCAGAAAGGAGGCAAAAAAAAATATAAAAATTTTAATTACAATCCTAGGTTTCAACATTTGAAAGGAAGAAAAGTGTTATAACATGCATTTTACACGCGTCCAGTTGCTTTCCAACCATTAGTTTTCAAAATATCAAGGTATATCGAGGCATTAACGGATTTTTTTTTTGCGAGAAAAAATAACTTTTCGTGAGACTGTACATTGCTATTTCATGAAAATTTTAAATGTTTTGAAACTAGTTGAACATGCTAATTATGATTAAAAACGCAGGAAATGCATTTTTACTGGTTTTCTGTTAGTTAAACTTTAATATTCATAAAATTTGTTTAACGTTTTTCAAAAAAAAAAAATAATAATATATTTGCCCCCTGAATCAGCGGCCCTGATTTTTCTGGCCGATCTTGAAGGTGGTGGGAAAGAGGTGGGGGGGGGGGGGCGGGAGACATTAACTTTGAAAAATATTTGTAACGGCCTTACTGTTAGAGAAACAAAAATAAATTATATTTTATATGGGAGCCAAAAAAATCAACTTATAAGCTAAAAATAAATCTCACAACATAAATTTCACAAAAAAAAATCAGAAATCATTTCATTGAAAAAAATGTTTTACACTGCATAAAAAAATATTGAAAAAGCAAGCCATAGTTAACATTTGAATGGAAAAAGTGTTGCATTTTACACTAGTACAGTAGTTTTGCAATCATTAGTTTACAAAAAATGTAATATTTGAGGAAAAGCATAATTTCAGCGAAAACAAACTTTGTGCGATAATAAACATTGACAATTTTTAAAAAAATCAAGATATTTTTAACTCAATCCAAACCTGCTAAAAATGACGAATAAACGCAGGGGAATGCATTTTAAATTGATTTAGCTGATAGCACCATTAAAATTTTTAAGTTTTTTAAAATAATAATTTTTGCCCCCTGATTTTTCGGGCCAATATTGATATTTCGAAATATTTTTGAACGCAGAAAAATTAGACTTCTATTACAATTCCACAATATTTTGAAATTTTTTGAATCAAGACTAACATTTTAATAGTGCCAAACATTCAATATTACGCCCTTTTAAAATTTAAGTCTTGATTAAAAAAAAATCAAAATATTGCTTTCGAAAAGATCGCAAAATTTTACGAATGTTTTAACATTGGAAATCGGACCATTAGTTACTGAGATATCGACAGTAGAAAATGGTCGGATGTTTGAGTGAGACTTGGAAAACTTTAATTCTCATGTTTCTTTTTATTTAAGCAGCTGTATCTCAGCAACCAGAGGTCCAATCTTCGATGTCTCTTTGACAATTTCATAGAAAAATTTTCTGAACTTAAAAAAAATATTTTTAGAAATGGTTACTCATGGTCACTATTTTAAAATGCATTTTGAATTGATTTAGCTGATTGCACCATTAAAATTTTTAAGTTTTTTAAAAAAATAATTTTTGCCCCCTGATTTTTCGGGCCAATATTGAAATTTCGAAATATTTTTGAACGTAGAAAAATTAGACTTTTATTACATTTCCACAATATTTTGATTTTTTTTGAATCAAGACTAACATTTTAAAAGTGCAAAACATTAAATATTACGCCCTTTTGAAATTTTAGTGTTGATTCAAAAAAATCAAAATATTGCTTTCGAAAAGTTCGGAAAATTTCACAAATGTTTTATGTTTTAACATTGGAAATTGGACCATTAGTTACTGAGATATCGACATTAGAAAATGGTGGGTTGTTTGAGTGAGACTTGGAAAACTTCAATTTTCATGTTTCTTTTTCTTTAAGCAGCTGTATCTCAGCAACCAGAGGTCCAATCTTCGATGTCTCTTAGACAATTTCATAGCAAATTTTCTGAACTTAAAAAAAATATATATTTTTAGACATGATTACTCATGGTCACTATTTTTAAAAATCGAAAAACTCCAAATATTTCCGCAAAATTAAACTTTCGCTGGCTCTATCTTGAAAACAGATCCCTTTATCATAAAATCTGTTGGGTACTTTCCGACTACATATTTTGGGAAATTGAGTTTTTGTGAAAAAAATGATTATTAAAAAATCGGAAATTTTTCCTTGTACCTATTTTTTTCTCAACAGCACTCAACAATACCTAGGGTAGGGTAGTCATCAATGAGACACTTTTGGTTTTCAACTTTCAACGATTTTTCGAATTTTTTCATTAGCATGTTTTAATGAGCTTTTGGTTACATTTTCTTTCTTTAAATGTGTTCTAACATTGACCAAAATATGAGATCGATCCGACATCTACAGCCAGAGTTATTCAACTGTCTCATTGTAGACGCACTTGGCAGGAACAATGAGACAGCTGGGGATCAATGAGACACTCTACGAAAATCAATACTTTTCTAGCAAAATCAGGTTTTTGTATTGTACCATTATAGGTGACTTGCCTTGACCATTTTAGAGCAATTTTGCCAACATGAAACTTTAATTAACAAAAGTTATACTAAAAAGTATTTAAGTTTTGTAAAATCCATATATTTATACCAAATAACTTTGTATGTTTGGTTAAATGAAGTAAAAACTCTTTAAATATGCCAAAAATCACTTTCAATTCATGTTTTGAAAGATTTACATGGATTTTGAAATGTTTAATGAAGAAAAATCAAAGTGTCTCACTGTTACCCATGGGCTAAAATGAGTGGGGAACAATGAGACAGCCCTGGATTCTGGATATATTCTAAATTTTGGTCAAACCTAATGCATGGATATTGTAGCCCAACTCATTCCCTGTGAAACGTCGAAAGAAATTTGAAGAAATATAAGTTTTGGTGTAAATGGCAGCCTACGAGCGAAAAAGTATTTTTTGTCCATAATTTACTTTTACACCCCAAAATCAAACATTTATGAATAACTTTTCAAGGGAGCGTCCATAACCAAAGCCACTATTATAGCAGACGTGTATCCAGTAGATACACCTTTCCCCCAAATATGAGCCTGATTGGTTGAAACTACGACTTGTGAGAGCCATTTTATCATTGTTCCCCGTGTCTCATTGATGACTACTCTACCCTACAACGTTGCTGAAGATTTGATCAGAAAATTCACTCAAAAGTTACAGCTGTTTGAATATTTACGTACCAATTTTGTATGGACAGCTGCCAACATTGTATGGAGACTTGTATGAGTGAACCAATTGCACAAAATAGTTTCTTTGGTCACAGGGAAGGCCCCCACAAAGTTTGAGCCAAATAAAAAAAAATACCCAAAATAAAAACGGTCGAAATCGGCCGATTTCGTAGAAAATTACTCAACTTACAATGCTTCACCTTTTGACCTTCACAGATTCCCAAAATTCGATTTCAATACTGAGATATTCAATAAAAGTCGAGAAATTCAATAAAAATCGAAAAATCTCCGTGCATTGTAGTCACTTTTCATATGAAAGAAGTTTCAAACTTGTCGTGCTATCTTGACACAGCTGGAAAATTGAAAAATTTACAAAATTTTTCGAAATCTCACATTGATGGTTACCAACCGTCAAATATTTCATATTTGGCTTATACCAGTTCATCCAGAACGCAACAGGTTGAGCTCATAACCTCATTACCGGCGCAGTTCAAGAGATCTTCATCATAATCATTACTCTCTGCCCAGTAGCCACCGTCGCGTCCGACGGGTAATGGATCCCCAGATGGCGTTTGAGTTCGTTACTGTTCCCAAATTTCTTAATTTTTTTTTCAACAACAACAAAAAAGTGCAAACATTCACCAAAGTCATTTGAAACCACTCGCGACGACCACAAAACCAAGCCCCAGCCGTAATAATCAGTTTAAGGCAAACAGATTACACATTAACGGACCTCATTAGCGAGCAAGCAATCCTTGCGGTCATCGTAAGGTATTTGCAGCTGCCGCAATCAGAACTCGTTACGCGGAAGCAGCCCTTTTTGTTGTTGATGATGATGGGCTGTTTGGAGCCACCTGTGTTCCACCGGCGCGAGTGATGCACTTCAGGATTCATCAATCAACGTCCAGGCGGGGTGGAATGTGAAATGTGCTTCCGTGGGGCAACCACGTGCACAGAAGATGAATCACATCAGTTTAAGGGAAATGAGTAAGTTTTTACTGTTAAGAATTTTTTTCTATTCAAATTTCATATTTAATATATTAATAATAATTGAAGAAGTGTTGTAGTTTAATCTTACATTGAATAAAACATTTTGCCTCGATAACATTCAATATAAGAAATTCCACGCTTGGAAAATGTTACGGTGTGATTGATTATACCAAAGTGATAAATCAAATCCGATTGAATGATTGTCCAGCGAACCGTGGACTAGTCAACTTGGTGTCCTGAGGTTGACACTTCAAATTGCTGAAGCGTTCGAAAATGGAAATTGTGTTGTGGAAATTTCAAGATTTTGACCACAAATTTGCCAAAGAAAATATTCAATAAAATTGCGTCCTAAAATCGTGTTCAACCATCATCAGTTTATAAGACTCAACCGAATTAATGTGTTCAAATTCAATTAGGAAACACACTGAATTGCGGTGGTCGTCGGCAAGCCTTAGAACACGAACCATGGAGAAAAGGTTCAATAACCTTCCGCTTCCTTTAGTTATGCTCATGCAGTGGATAAGCAAAGCCCAAAAACTGAGCCAAGGAGCATGGTTTTGGCTAATGCCTAATACATATTCCAACCCCGGTTGTTGTCTTTTATTATATATGCCGCGCCCCAATATTGTCCGCATTTTCGAACAGGCAGTTCGGCCTCATGCACTTGCTTCCCACCAAGGCAAGACCATTAGGTGGCTCGGGCAATAAATTGAATTTTAATTATATATTTAATCGCTTCTGCCCACAAAAGCTGAACCGGAAGTGGGAATCTTCCCAAGCTGTTGGTGTGCGTGTGAGTGCAACTGTGTGTGATTATGCACGTGGGGGTGGTCTTCACCGGTTGAGAAGGTCTACCAACGTGAGGGGTAAGGGAGCGTTGTCCAACGGTCAACACACGGGACTCCTACGTCTCCACTGGAATCAATACTCTTCGGTGGGGGTTGGACTGTTGTTTCTCAGCAAATACGCACACACAACACTCACAAATGTTCACACACGTGGACCGACACTGACCTACGCCAAAAAAAAATTCAATGGTCGGCAAACATGGACACAAATTTTAAAAAATGAATTACTGCGACTATTTTCAAAAAAGTTACCTAAAAATTGCTATAACTTGAAAACGGTTCACTTTATCAAAATTTCACTCAGGGGAAAATTTTTTGCGACCAATATTTGTTTTTTTTTTTAAAAAAGATCAGTATTGATTCGAAAATTAATAACTCGGTCAAAGTTTTTTTGCACATTCTGGAAATTTCTGAAAAGTTGGCATTTGATGTCCCTAAAACATATTAAAAAATAAAAAAATAAAAACAAAAAAGTGTTTTTTTTTGCAAATCAAGTTTTAATGAGAAAAAGTCAAATAAAAAATCACCAACTTTTTTTTACCGTGCATAATTTTCTTCAGTTTAGTTCTCATCCATGCCTACAACTTTGACGAATACACCAAATCGATCAAAAAATGTCTTCATAAGACACAGATTTTTGAATTTTCATAAATCATATTTGTATGGACAGCCGCCAAATTTGTATGGAAATTTATATGGACAAACTAATGATGCAAAATGGCTTCTTTTGGCATACCAAAGGCACCATAATAGCTTCAGCCGGAACAAAAAATACAAAAATTAAGAAAAAAAAACCTTTTTCGTAGAGAGTTGCTCAGTACAATCCTTAGGAATTGTAAAATTAATAAACTATTTCCCCCTTGCGACGTTGTTCTGGTCTTCCACTATCGACATCCAGTCCATCCAATATCATAATTTTACTTTTAAATTCAAAAGAAAATTTACAATCGAAAATTAGTAGATTGTTTTTTTTTTTTGCAAAATAGTACAAGTTGTGACCAAGCTTGAACATCTCAAAAAAAATCGTGAGGATCACAAATTTTTTTTATAAAGTTGCCTTAAAGACATTGAAGATTGGGCCAAAGGTTTTTTCTACACAGCAAAAAATTAGATGGTAAAATCGCATGCAAAAGCATGCACATCCACCTTCGTCAAAAAGACACTTAATATTACTCACTGCATGTACAATTTGTGTAAACACAAAAAAACGTTGCAACCAACTGGATTCAAACCCAGCACCATCAGTAATGTCTGGCAGCTTAACCCGCTCGGCCGTAAAACCAATGAAGGGTGGAAAGGATAAACGCATATATGAGCTTGACACTTTCCATTTCTCAGGGTGTAATATTACACCGAATTTTTTAAAGTAATGCCAAATTAAATTTACACCCTGGGCATTTTACACGCAGCTGGATAACCACTTTTTTTGCTGTGTACATCATCAAAATATCGTCAAATTTATAATAGACAAGACAGAAAAATGTGCCTCCGACTTTAAATGTCTAAAATTGAAAGTAGGTATCTTGAAACATTCAGATCTACACAGTAAAAAGTTGTGTAAATTTGGAAGGTTGAATATCAACTCTTTTATGGTGTAATTTTGCCACAACTTAGACCGAATAAATGACATTACAACAGAAAAATGGTAAAATTACACATTTTTCTGACATAAAGGATTTACTCCTCCTCAGATGTTATATTACTATGATTTTTTTTTAACTGTGTATGAAATAAAAATACTACGCAACACTGTCATTTTGACAAACTCGTGCCATTGCTCAAGGGAAGAAATTTATAGTCATTGAATCCGAATCCAAAAATGAGATTTTTCAAAAATGGTGTTTAAAACACTCAAACGCTCGGGTAGTCATTTAACCCCTATTTTTATTCTTAAAAATCTCATAACTTTTGATAGAATTGACCAATTTGGATGCTTCTGGTTGCAAAAGATCCAGATTTGTCTATACTTTCTATATGGCTCTCCTATATGGGTTATTGGTCAATATAACAAAAACTCTTCCACAGAACAATGCCGGAAATGATGCAAAACTTCAAGATATCATTCTAATACATCATCCTGCAAAAATAATTGACATGGTTACGGGGCACATTTTAATTTGTGAATAAATAGATAACCTAATGCCTTAAACATCAAATTTCTAGCGCCATTTAACTTGATACACTATTTTACAAGTTTTAGAATATTTGAAGCAAATTTTAGAAATATGGTTTCATATTTTGGGTGAAGTTGTTTTTTTTAATGATTTTTCATGGTTCCCTTTATGGTATGATTTTAGTTATAATGGTTATATGACCAGATAAATAAATTAGATTTAAAAAATTCATAGCGCAAAAGTGGTTAAAATTAAGCGATATTTTTCATATGGATAATTCTCTACCAACTCACACGAAATCGGGAAAAGTTGTCCCGACCCCTCTTGGATTTGCGTAAAACTTTGTCCTAAGGGGTAACTTTTGTTCCTGATCACGAATCCGAGGTCCGTTTTTTGATATCTCGTGACGAAGGGGCGGTACGATCCCTTTCATTTTTGAACATGCGAAAAAAGAGGTGTATTTCAACATTTTGCAGCCTGAAACGGTGATGAGATAGAAATTTGGTGTCAAAGGGACTTTTATGTAAAATTAGACGCCCGATTTTATTGCGTACTCTGAATTCCGAAAAAACGTATTTTTCATCGAAAAAAAACACCAAAAAAGTTTTAAAAATTCTACCATTTTCCGTTACTTGAATGTAAAAAATTTTGGAACATGTCATTTTATGGGAAATTTAATGTACTTTTCGAATCTACATTGACCCAGAAGGGTCATTTTTTCATTTAGAACAAAATTTTTCATTTTAAAATTTCGTGTTTTTTCTTACTTTGCAGGGTTATTTTTTAGAGTGTAACAATGTTCTACAAAGTTGTAGAGCAGACAATTACAAAAATTTTGATGTATAGACATAAGGGATTTGCTCATAAACATCACGAGTTATCGCGATTTTATCAAAAAAAAAGTTTTGAAAATGTTGGTCGTCGTTGATCATGGCCGTTCATTGTCACCCGCGACAGACACGGACGACGAAACAAAGAGAAACGCAAAAAGTAACTTTTTCAAAACTTTTTTTCGTAAAATCGCGATAACTCGTGATGTTTATCAACAAACCCCTTATGTCTATATATCAAAATTTTTGTAATTGTCTGCTCTACAACTTTGTAGAACATTGTTACACTCTGAAAAATAATCCTGCAAAGTTAGAAAAAAACACGAAATTTTAAAATGAAAATTTTGTTCTTAATGAAAAAATGACCCTTCTGGGTCAATGTAGATTCGAAAAGAACATTAAATTTCCCATAAAATGACATGTTCCAAAAATTTTTACAGTCGAGTAACGAAAAATGGGAGAATTTTTTAAACATTTTAAGTGTTTTTTTCGATGGAAAATACGTTTTTTCGGAACTCTGAGTACGCCATAAAATCGGGCGTCTTACACCCAAAATTCAGAATCGAGATAATCGTTCTCTCAAAATTTATTGAGGGCTCAGTGCCAAAATCGATAGAATAATGGTACCAACTCACACCATCATAACAAATGAGTTCATTCGTTAGTTGAATCAATAAATCTCCAACAAGTGTCATACATCGACTTCTGACTTCTCCATGGTCACCAAGCTGTGGTGGCCGAGGCAGCTAAGTCATTGGATTGGTTTGTCAAAGGTCTCGGGTTCGATTCCCGTTGTTGACACTTTTGGTTTTTTGTTTGACGGATGAACTTTTTTTTGCAAATGAACCTCGAGAGAATAGTTCTATCGCCCATCTCGAGCTGTGTTCTCTTCGTCCATAAATGGTACCATTATTCTCTCGACTCGAGACCATCATTCTCTCGGACTAGCGCTGCCAGTTTTGGGTGTATTTTACATAAAAGTCCCTTTGACACCAAATTTCTATCTCTTCACCGTTTTAGGCTGCATTTTTTTTGAAAAACACCTCATATTTCGCATGTTCAAAAATGGAAGTGGTCGTACCGCCCCTCCGTCACGAGATATCAAAAAACGGACCTCAGATTCGTGATCAGGGACAAAAGTTACCCCTTAGGACAAAGTTTCACGCAAATCGAAGAGGGATCGGGGCAACTGCTGTGTGAGTTGGCGGAGAATTACCCAATATGCATATTTAACCCTCTTACGCTCTTGGTAGCTCAGGTGTTTCATAAATTAATAACTTCGAACAGTAATTACTCGAATACTTTTGAACTAATTCTTCTCCAACAACCCTTTTTGAAACATTTAATTATATCAATTCAATTGAGTAGTGCGGTGCCTGTGTGGACGCGCAGTCCTGTTTTTTTCGTGTTATTTTCCGTCTCTTTTATGTCGCTGTTCGAGTGCATGGGGTGATTGGTCATTATAATTAAATAATGGCATCAGTAGTGCGGTGCCTGTGTGGACGCGCAGTCCTGCTTTTTCGTGTTATTTTCGTATCTTTTGTGTTGCTATTTGTGTACATGGGGTGATTGGATTTCTTCTTCTTCTTTTTTCATTCTTTTTAGTTCACGCGTTCGTTGGCCGATGAATTTTATTTTTGTTCTCTTTATATAGTTTTCGATAGAAACGATCCGATTTTTGTTTTTTGAGACAAGCAAGTCGTATTGCTGAATTAAGTCCTTTCCATATCATCGAGGATCGGAAGGCACGCCGACGAATATGTTTTAAGGCTTATGATATAAAATAATTTTAATGAATGAAGCCCTTCCTACATCACCGTTGATCGGAAGGCACGCCGACGGAGAATTTTTGGAGAATCGCGGTCGAATTAATACTATATTTAAATCCCTAGATAAGTATCTTTCCGCAGCCGGCTGCCTAAGATTTTTAAAATTTCAACCGATAAACAAATTGCTTATGGTCGCATCACCTACCACAGTGAATCCTGACCTCATACCCATCTTACTAACCCCTCAAAACTCATGTGATACTTTGTCGGAGACGCAGTCGATTTGGCGGTCCCATCACTCAAGTATCGGCTAACATTCCCATCCACTTCCCCGTGTCTTACCACTGGTCGTGGCCGGCGTCGGTATTGATCAGCACGATAGGGACCTTTGAAAATTGCGAAGGGGTGATGATTGGTTCCTACTTTTCATCTGTGGTCCACGGAGCAATGTTTGGGGGTCCTGGTCAATAACGAAGTAGCAGCTACGGGTAGACACCAATGCTATGCTATGCTATGCATTTAATTATATCAATTCAATTTTCAACCTATTTGGTCAAGGTGAACAAAAATGTTAAACAAATCTCAGTTTTGATCTTGGCCGGATATTTTCAAATGATATAACAAAAAAAAAATCGTTAAAATGGATTGTCAAAAATAAAATAATAAATATTCATTACATAATAGCGTGTAATTTTTGTTGCTTTATGTTAAGCAAACAATATTCCTAGTTGTGAATGCTTCAGAAACAAATATTACCTAAATTAAACCTTGTCATGAAATTTACAGGCAAGCTGATTTGTTCAATATGAATAGTAGATTGAGATGAATCAAATCAAATCAGGTTCTCTACTTATTATTTTTTGTAAAATTTCAAAATATTGGTACCAAAAAGGCGGGAAAATGTATACTTTCGCTAGTATTTCGGGAATTAACGGGAAATTGGACACTTTAGACACTTGCTCATACACTAAAGGTGTCACGTATATTTTTTATATCTTTTTTTATTTTGAAAACGCTTCTTGTGCATTGGTTTTGAAAAATCATGAAGTTTGGCACGCATTTTGCTCTTTTTACTGGACCGAAGTGGCCAATTCTTCCCCTGGGGCACCTGGAACCGGTCACAGTAGGTCAAAATTGCTGTTTTACTAATTGGACACTAGTAGTAGGCTGCTCTGTTGAAATCATGACACTCGAAATGTAACATGCCAAAATTCCTGGTCAATCTTCCATCGGGGTCCCGGAACATGGTTCCTGTGGCCAATTCTGTACTGTTTTTTCTCTTTATACGTCATATCTTGTCAACAACGACATTTTTCGTTGATATTTTACCACAAGGGATTTTTTTTGAAATCGTCGGAATAAATGTTACGGTGGAAATCCGGCCATATCTCGGTTCCCCGTGGTCCACCCAGGATGAATTTGATGAACCAGCCGCGTTCCCAGATGTGGACGTAATCGCCTTTTTCCCAATTTTATCCCACTGTGCACTGTGGCGAGGAATTCTTAATTTTTGAGTTGAATTGTATTTTTTTTTCACTGGAATCGTAAAAAAATGCGTTCTAATCCTCCACAAACATCCAGACGCCATTAACCTAGGTTGAGTTCGAGAAAAGAAAAAGGGTTGAAACCACCCCCCCAACTTCAAGTGACCTCCGTGAGTCACCCCCAGAGAGTGCTCGATTCCACACACTTGATATGCAGATTCTGCAGCTGGACGACCGGGGGAGGGATGTTTTCTTTGAACCCTTTTCGACGAGTTCAATTGTACGGAATGTGCGCGTTATCATTCGTCGTTCGCGTGTGGGATTGAAGGCACCTTCGTCGAGATGCCCCCGCGGCAGTCGGTGTTTCGGGGGTGGGGCATGTACTGGGAAAACTAGTCCAACGAATACGGAAAGTTAACCGAGCGTGAACGCAGCGAATTGCGTCGTTGATTTGGTTTGGTTCGAGAAGGAATAAATTAAAAAAAAAATCCTCGTAATCCTTTTATAAACTTTGGCTACCTTCAAGAAACGTTTGTTACATAACTGTTGAAGTACTTTATTTACCTCTTATCATTTTAAAATACATTTCTTTACAAGAAAATCCTAAAAATAAATCGAAGAATGGTAGAGGTAATCCTTCATAACCGGTAACGTGTTCAAATCGTCGATGATGAGCGAAGCCGCAAATAACGATGATTTCATAATTCATTTAACAGGGTTGAGCGCAACAGCACACGCACCAAGAGTAAGTGAGGGCTGCTGGCATTAAAATAGTTAATTAGATAAATAAACACTAGAGCACGCAAATCGCAACTTCCCAACAAAATGAGAGAGAGAGAGGGGGCTCGAGAAGCAGCAGCAACTTCGCCGAGGCTTGTTGGCTTGTTGATGATGGGCTCTGCTCCTCTTCACCACTTTGAAGTGGGCGGCAGTGTGCAGCATATTGGATTCTGATGTCCAGACTGATGGGCTCATAAGTGCGCCCTGGTGAGTGGTTGCCTACCCCAGCGCCAGAAGCCAACCGTGAAGCACCGTGCAAAGTCCTCGACGATATACACCCGCACCTCGCAGAATCGTGGGGGCAGGGTTGCCAACTATTGTGTTAAATTTTTTTTTTGCTTTTAAATTTCAAATTAAAATCATTATTAAAATTATATTTTTCTTTACTTAAAATCTAAAGCTTATAATCATTTTCGAAGACTGTTTCATTCAACCGATATTCAGCAGTTTTGGGTGCAACACCCAACAAATTACCCTCAAAACCATTGCTCTAAAACTCAAACGGAATGACTGAGTGGCTAAATGGGTTGTTGCCAATATGAGCAAATGTGTGTGTGTGTGTGTTTGTTCAAAAGCAAGCCCAGATTGCATGCATGAGAAAAGGCAAACAATTTGAAGACGCGCCCAGACTGGAGCCCCTCGAGCGGTCATTGACTGCCACTGGCCGCGCTGTAGAAGTAGCCTTATTAGCCACCATCACTGCTGTCAGAAGGTTTACCACGAGCACTGGGATTTAAATCTGGTGCTGGTTAAAAGGAAATGTTAGAAAATCGGAAAAGGTCGAACTTTTACATGGAAAGTTTGAAATAAAACTCAAAATCATTGTTAAGTTTTTTTTGCAAACTTCTGAAAAGTAAAATTTTTAAACCAAAATGTTTCTATGTGAAACTGTAATTAAAAAGTTTCTCTTCCAGTTGTTTTTAAAATAATGAAAAAAGACATTTTTCAAATAAAAATAAAAAAATGTAATTTTTGAAAAACTAACCACAAAAAAGCGACTTGATTATATTTATATTTAGATCATTAGCTTTCCATATATGTCTTCAGTTTTGCGAGATGTTTATACAGAATGGGCAAAAGTATATTTAAATATCTGTATCTTGGGAATGGATTTCTGATAGATTTGAAGTTTTCCGCAAAGTTGTAGGTTATAATGTGAACTATTCAGAAAAAAATGGTTGATGTAAAAAATCACCATTTATTTTATTAGACTGTTTTATATTTAAACGATGAATTTCTACAATACCCTTTTTTATTTCATTTTTTTAAGATTCAGAGAACTAAAAAAGGCATCTTTTGCGCTGGAGTTAAGAATGGTGCAAAATCTGGGACTAATGTTGCAGAATTAAAATATAAATATTGCACTGTTGATTAGGCTGCTAGTTGCTGAGATACAGCCTCTTATAGCTTAAACCTTGTGAAAAAAAATTCTCATGCTAATTTTTTTAAATCGCAATACCTCGGAAAATTTGATTGCTGAATCTGATTCTGCCCTCAGAATTGAGCCAAAGTATCGAAAAATCGATTTTTGGTCATAATTTGGTCATAAATGATAATTTTACATGGAAACCCAAAAATGACCAAAAAGTGCTCCCAATATTACTTTTCTCTAAAACATAACCATGAATTTCCACGTCCAAAAAACTGATTTTTGAAGGTTTCCTCAGATGCTTTCTATAAATTTGGTCATAGAAGGCGTAGATTACGAGATAACATTTTGGCATCTTGGAGAAAGTTGCTGGAATTGGCAAGCCCAACAACTTTCTAGAAGACAAAAAAAACCCAAAAATATTCCCGTAAAGTTATATTTCCAAAATTACCCTAATCATGAACCACCCTTATTTTAAACAAAACCAAAAGTTGCCTCTTTCCATTTGCAACAACTCTTCTGAAGACACCAAAGCTCCAAAACTTAACAATTTTTCGGAAAATCAATTTTCCACTTAATTTAGCGATCTGGACCACTGTGCAGTGATTAAGAATGAAACTATTGTGATTTTTCTAATCAATAAAATTATTAAAATTAATTAAATAAATAAAATTAATAAAATTACTAAAATGTAGGAAATTAATAAAATTGATAAAATTGATAAACTAATAAAATTTATAAATTTGTCACTTATAAAGTTAATCACATTAATTAAATAAATAAAATTAATAAAATTTATAAAATTAATATGAATAATAAAATCAATAAAATTAATTAAATCAATAGAATTCATGGAATTTATAAAATAAAATAAAATTAATAAAATTAATCAAATCAATGAAATTAATAAAATAAATAAAATAAATAACATTAATAAAATTAATAAAACTAATAAAATTGATGAAATTAATAAAATCAATAAAATTCATCAAATTATTAAAATTAATGAAATTAATAAAATCAATAAAGCCGTATAAAAATTATAAAATTTATAAAATTTATAAAATTTATAAAATTTATAAAATTTATAAAATTTATAAAATTTATAAAATTTATAAAATTTATAAAATTTATAAAATTTATAAAATTTATAAAATTTATAAAATTTATAAAATTTATAAAATTTATAAAATTTATAAAATTTATAAAATTTATAAATTTTTTAAAATTTATAAAATTTAAAATGTCTTTACTAATTTTATAAATTTTATAAATTTTGTAAATTTTATAAATTTTATAAATTTTATAAATTTTATAAATTTTAAAAATTTTATAAATTTTATAAATTTTATAAATTTTATAAATTTTATAAATTTTATAAATTTTATAAATTTTATAAATTTTATAAATTTTTATAAATTTTATAAATTTTATAAATTTTATAAATTTTATAAATTTTATAAATTTTATAAATTTTATAAATTTTATAAATTTTATAAATTTTATAAATTTTATAAATTTTATAAATTTTATAAATTTTATAAATTTTATAAATTTTATAAATTTTATAAATTTTATAAATTTTATAAATTTTATAAATTTTATAAATTTTATAAATTTTATAAATTTTATAAATTTTATAAATTTTATAAATTTTATAAATTTTATAAATTTTATAAATTTTATAAATTTTATAAATTTTATAAATTTTATAAATTTTATAAATTTTATAAATTTTATAAATTTTATAAATTTTATAAATTTTATAAATTTTATAAATTTTATAAATTTTATAATTTTTATAATTTTTATAAAATTTAAAAATTTTATAAAATTTAAAGTTGGCCTGAATAATCAAGGGGCAAAAAAAATTTGTTTTTCGATAAACTTAAAAATTTTAATGAAAATTAAAGTTTAATCAAACGAAAACCAGTTATTATACATTTTCCTGCATTTATAATCATATTTAGCATGTTTGAACTCCTTTAAAGACATTTTAAATTTTACAGTCCCACAAAAAGTTTTTTTTCGCGAAAAAAAAAAATTCGTCATTACATTGATATTTTGAAAACTAATGATCGGAAAGCAACTGGACGCGTGTAAAATCCATTTTAAAACACTTTTTTAATCCAAATGTTGAAACCTAGGCTTGTTATTTCAATTTTTTATTTTTTTTTTTACTTTTTTGCCGCCTCCTCGACTTTGGTCAGAGCCGAGGGACATAAACTTCAAAAAATATTTGCAACGGCCTAACAAAATTTTAAAAAAATACAAAATTAATAACATTAATAAAATTTATAATATAATTAAAATTATTAAATAAATAAAACTAATAAGATTAATAAAACAATAATAATAATAAAATGACTTGAACATCTTTAAACATGCAAATAAGAATCATTCATAGATGATTTTTTTTTAGTTTGTGAAGCCAAAAAATTAAAAAAAATATTTTTGATAAAAAAATTGACAGTTAGTTCAAAAATGAATTATTTTGTGTGACAATTTTTTCTATAGAGCAAAATATGCCTTATTTATGAAAATGTTTTTCCCCTAAAGTTTCACGTCTTTTTCCGAACTGTGGACCCAAAATTTATAACTTGATGAAGGATTAAAAGCACTTTTTTTAAATGCATAAATAAGCGTTATACGACGTATTCTTAACAGTTATCAATCTATTTTACAAGTTTTCAAAACGAAAATGATGTTACAAATGTTATGATGATACAAAAGAAATTGAAAAACGTTTTGACTGATTCAATGTATTTTATAAGAAAACAGATTTTAAGAGATGATTAACACCTTTAATCTTTTTTTGATCAAGGAAATCCGGTTTGATTGTAAAAATACATAGTTTTTTTCACCCCGATAAACTAAATTACAAAAAAAAACGTAAAAAGGCGTAATTTGTTGGAATTTCCCTCCAACAACCCCAATCAGAGCATTTGATTGCCAGGGAGGTGAAGGACCTGGCCAAATCGGACACCGTGTCCTGCAAAAGGCCCCCTTAGTTTTCCAATTGCCACCGCCTTCTTACTCTTACCCCGTGCCAAAAGTTGGTGCTGTTATTTTAGATCCCTAGCGTTAGATAACTATTTGTTTTCCATTTTTCAAAAGTTGTTTTATTTTGGGTCATTAACCCTCCAAGGGTTTTTCTTGCTTTTTTTTTTTGCTTAATTTTTGGCCAGGAAAGGTTTCCTTAGGGCCCTCTGGGCCGTGCGGAGGATGATTAGTTCTTGGCATGTATGTTTTACATTTGAATAAATTATCCTCACACGAGAATCGAGGCTCGGGGGTCGCTGGAACATGTTCATTAATTCTAGTTTTTCTCCACACGACAAATAACCCTTTTTATGACAGGCAGGACCCTCACCCTCCGACAGGGTTTGCTTTTTTATCGTCGATACTTTTTTTTGGCAAACGATACACCCCTTGTCGTTTCGCAGATTTTTCCCCCGGTGCAGGTGTCTTGGGCCTTCCCTTAACCCTCTACTGTCTAAGATAATCTTGTATTTTTAAAAACGTTAATATTTTCATAATTTTAAGGGACTGAAAAATGTGTAATCAAAATAAGTTTTATACATACTTGAAACATGGAACCATTATGTTATAATTTTAAAAAAATATTTTTTTAACCAATTTTCATTCTTAAAGACAGAAAAAAAAAAAATTTCGTAATCGTGAATTGTTTATGGGTAATTCTCTACCAACTCACACGAAATCGGGAAAAGTTGCCCCGACCCCTCTTCGATTTGCGTGAAACTTTGTCCTAAGGGGTAACTTTTGTCCCTGATCACGAATCCGAGGTCCGTTTTTTGATATCTCGTGACGGAGGGGCGGTACGACCCCTTCCATTTTTGAACATGCGAAAAAAGAGGTGTTTTTCAATAATTTGCAGCCTGAAACGGTGATGAGATAGAAATTTGGTGTCAAAGGGACTTTTATGTAAAATTAGACGCCCGATTTGATGGCGTACTCAGAATTCCGAAAAAACGTATTTTTCATCGAAAAAAACACTAAAAAAGTTTTAAAAATCCTCCCATTTTCCGTTACTCGACTGTAAAAAATTTTGGAACATGTCATTTTATGGGAAATTTAATGTACTTTTCGAATCTACATTGTCCCAGAAGGGTCATTTTTTCATTTAGAACAAAATTTTTCATTTTAAAATTTCGTGTTTTTTCTAACTTTGCAGGGTTATTTTTTAGAGTGTTTTAATGTTCTACAAAGTTGTAGAGCAGACAATTACAAAAATTTTGATATATAGACATAAGGGGTTTGCTTATAAACATCACAAGTTATCGCGATTTTACGAAAAAAAGTTTTGAAAAAGTTACTTTTTGCGTTTCTCTTTGTTTCGTCGTCCGTGTCTGTCGCGGGTGACCATGAACGGCCATGATCGATGACGACCAACTTTTTCAAAACTTTTTTTCGTAAAATCGCGATAACTCGTGATTTTTATAAGCAAACCCCTTATGTCTATATATCAAAATTTTTGTAATTGTCTGCTCTACAACTTTGTAGAACATTAAAACACTCTAAAAAATAACCCTGCAAAGTTAGAAAAAACACGAAATTTTAAAATGAAAAATTTTGTTCTAAATGAAAAAATGACCCTTCTGGGACAATGTAGATTCGAAAAGTACATTAAATTTCCCATAAAATGACATGTTCCAAAAATTTTTACAGTCGAGTAACGGAAAATGGGAGGATTTTTAAAACTTTTTTAGTGTTTTTTTCGATGAAAAATACGTTTTTTCGGAATTCTGAGTACGCCATCAAATCGGGCGTTTAATTTTACATAAAAGTCCCTTTGACACCAAATTTCTATCTCATCACCGTTTTAGGCTGCAAATTATTGAAAAACACCTCTTTTTTCGCATGTTCAAAAATGGAAGGGGTCGTACCGCCCCTCCGTCACGAGATATCAAAAAACGGACCTCGGATTCGTGATCAGGGACAAAAGTTACCCCTTAGGACAAAGTTTCACGCAAATCGAAGAGGGGTCGGGGCAACTGCTGTGTGAGTTGGCGGAGAATTACCCTTATATGAATTTGAAAACCACGGAGGAATTTATTCATGAGTATGGTGCATTTGCACTATAACCGTGAATATTAGGGTGGGTCATTTTTTTTCGAAAGTGCTCGGATCCGGCTGAAATAAAGTCCATATTGCAGAGGGTACCCATAGGGACTCTCATACCAAATTTGAGCTCATTTGGTTGAAAACTGGCTTGTCGCTCGGGGGTTAAAGTTTACATGGAAATTCCTATGGAAAACGCGTGCTTTAGCTTCAAACGCTCCTATAAGCTAAGCGACAAACTTTAGTCCACACTTACACTAGGTAGCCGTGTCGGGGGTGGTCCAAGGAACAATTTTCTCTAAGGGTTCATGGTCATCCGTTCAACCCTGAGCTTGCGCAAAGCCGAAACATCCGACGACGCCGGAATTCTTCAAAATCTCAGTTTTAACGGTCAACGCATGCTACAAACTATGACAGAAGCATCGTTTGATTGAATGGAAAACGCGATGCCAAACGTCAGCTCACTGTTTGGAAGCTAATGTGAGGGTTTGCCTTTTGGTTTGCGCTTTCTCAACAAAGTTTTTTTTTTTTTCTTGAAAAATAAAATGGTTTTCAATAGGTAATTTGAAAATAAACATGGCCTCCGAACCCGAGTACGTCGTGGAGCGGGTCGTTGCGAAGAGAACCCGGCGCTAAAAGGTCCAGTTTCAGATCAAGTGGAAGCGTTGCGAGGATTCCGAAAACACCTGGGAACCGGAGAAAAACCTCAACTGCCAGGATCTTCTGGAGAAATCTGCACGCGAGGAGGGCGAGAAGCGGGTCAGCCGCGACAAGCGAACATGGATCGGGTCGAAGAAGATGGGGGGCCCTCCGGTGATTCCAGCCAAACGAACGAAGGTCAAAAACGGATTCAAAAAGGTTACGTGGCGGAGAAGTTGGAAGGTGTGCCCGAAGAGGACGGCGAACGAACGTTCCTGGTTCGTTGGAAGGGAGTCGACGAGGTGGAACTGGTCCAGTCCAGGATAGTCCGCCTGCACGTTCCGGCGCTGGTGATTTATTTCTATGAGAGCCGTATCATCAACGCGGCCAAGATAAGCGTGCAGTAGAAGTTTAAGTGGTACAATGTTGAAGATATTCATGAAACTTTAGTAAAATAACTTTAATTGGTCTTAAAAATAAAAAATAAAAAAAACTATACTTTCTTAATACGTTTCTTACAAGTAGAAATATTATCAACGTAAACCGATTCTAACCGCTTCAGTAAGGACAATGATTTCATGTCCTGTCCATCCCGATGGCTCTACCGGTGAACATCTCGCCGATGATGCCGCTGGACCTGCCAGACGGACCCCAAGCCGGCTATTCCGCTGGCACTGTGCATCGAGCAACCACTTCCCTCCACGAAGTCCAACCGTAACTACCTCTACATGTCCTGCCATCCCGATGACTCGCCGTCGATTCCGCTGGCCATGTGGGACTGTTTCCATGTGGATTAACTGTTTCTATGCACGATGTCCTACCACATAAACGGGTTTTTTTTATTCAATTATGTTTCTTGCATACTTTAATTCGAATAATTCTTAATATAAATAAGCATGAAAACAATTATGAATAATTTGTTATTTAATACAAAAAGAAAACACCACAATGATGAACCTTTTTTTTGCCTTTAAACAGTGAGTTGACGTTTGGCGTCGCTTTTTCCATTCAATCAAACGATGCTTCTGTCATAGTTTGTAGCATGCGTTGACCGTTAAAACTGAGATTTTGGAGAATTCCGGCGTCGCCGGATGTTTCGGCTTTGCGCAAGCTCAGGGTTGAACGGATGACCATGAACCCTTAGAGAAAAATGTTCCTTGGACCACCCCCGACACGGCTACCTAGTGTAAGTGTGGACTAAAGTTTGTCGCTTAGCTTGTAGGAGCGTTTGAAGCTAAAGCACGCGTTTTCCATAGTAATTTCCATGTAAACTTTAACCCCCGAGCGACAAGCCAGTTTTCAACCAAATGAGCTCAAATTTGGTATGAGAGTCCCTATGGGTACCCTCTGCAATATGGACTTTATTTCAGCCGGATCCGAGCACTTTCGAAAAAAAATGACCCACCCTAGTGAATATATTTCATCGTGGTTCTCAAATTCATGAATACAATTAATGATTTTCAGAATTGATTTTTTTCCGTGAACTTTGAAAATCAAACAAAAATTTGCTTAAACAATTGAGGTTGCCAAGGGTTAACACCACAATTTTAGTCTTTTTTTCTGTTTTTGACAGCGAAACGCACTTTGGCCGCGGGGACCTTTTTTGTGCAGAAAAAAAAAGAACTACTCCTTATCGCAAGGATCTGCCGGGTCCACAAATGATCACTTAAGTAGGGTTATCAAAATATCGCGACGTGATCGCTATCGGGCGCTGCAAATCAGCTCCAGCTAATTAGCATTGTACAAGGAGGAAAAAAGTGCCCACGTGGACACACCAGCTCGAGACGGTAATTTGATACATAAAAATGACACGTTGGAGAGAGAGTGATGTAGTTTCGCGGCCTGATATGGTTAAGGCACGGTAGGGGTATTGGTACTTACTGAAATCTATTAGCAGCCGACCGTAACCCTTGCGCTGGTACGGGGGTAACGTCAGAATGCAGGACACGTTGTAGTTGAGGAAGGAGTTCTTTTCCTGTGAGGGGGAGAGGGCGAGAGGGAGAAAATATGGGGTTGTTTAATAAATGTGGTACAAGTGAATACTTAGCGGAGGAATTGGCAATTATTATGAGTCACACTTTTCGGGTGAAGTTTTGACAACAAATAGGCGTTATTTGAGTGAATGTTTATTATTGATGTTTAACATTAATGTTTAACAATAATGTTTAACATTAATAGTTCTATTACATCAACATCATTCATAACTATTTTGCAAAATATTATTTTTTCAAATGCAAATTCCAATGGTCGCCTTCTTTAAGGTGTCCAAATATGATTAAAAGAATCGAATCCAAAGGTTGTGCTTTCGTACCAATATTTTTATTTGATTTGAATTTTCACACAATTTGGGATAACGTCGAACTATTCCCGACCGAGAGAAAATACCTGAAAGTTGAGCTGCCAACGTCTTCTACAAAATTTGAGAAGAACATAAAATTCAAATTGTAAGCTATGCCAGGCAAGGGTAAAAAATTGTAGTTAAATCTGACATTTTTTATAAGTTTTGAAAAAGTTGGTCGTCGTTGATCATGGCCGTTCATCGTCACCCGTGACAGACACGGACGACGAAACAAAGAGAAACGCTAAAAGTAACTTTTTAAAACTTTTTATTCGTAAAATCGTGATAACTCGTGAGCAATTCTCTACCAAAACCGGAAATGGATTTTATTTGTATTTTTTTATTTGGCTTAAACTTTGTGGGAGCCTTCCCTATGACCAAATAAGCTATTTTGTGTCATTGGTTCATCCATACAAGTCTCCATACAATTTTGGCTGCTGTCCATACAAAAATGGTATGTGAATATTCAAACAGCTGTAACTTTTGAGTGAATTTTCTGATCAATTTGGTGTCTTCGACAAAGTTGTAGGTATTGTTGAGGACTTTTGAGAAAAAATAGGTACACGGAAAAACATTTGCAGATTTTTTAATAAACTTTTTTTTTCACTAAAACTCAATTTCCCAAAATACGTGTTTTTGATTTTCGAGATTTGTTGATATGTTTTAGGGGACAAAAATCCGCAACTTTTGAGCCATAGAGAAACATGGTCAAAAAATCTGCCGCTGAGTTATGAATTTTTGAAAAAAATAGTGATTTTTGGAAAAAATCAAAGTTTCATGCAAAAACAAGATTGACATATATTTTTTTTTAATTAAATATGTCTTTATTGAACATTCTTATAATAATTACATTTCTTTTACATGATAAGTGGTATGGCCTAATGCTCTTCATCTTTGTTGTATTTTTCGTTTTATTATTAACTGATCACATTTATTTATTTGCTTCAAACTGTTTTACATTATTGCATTGAATTGAATACATTTGGGTAAAAAAGAAAAAAAATCACTTTAACAGCTAATCCTAACCTAAAACTAAAAAAACTAATCCATTGAAATATTCAAAATCACTAGAACGAGTAAACTACGAACTGTATTTTAAGAAGAATGCTCCAAGAGTTCTTACTTGTTCCTGGCGAGTTTTGCACCCACGCAAAGTTGTTGTCATCTCGATGAAAATGTTCAGAAGTTCTTGTGGTGAAAACAGGTCACTACTGCCTTCACCCGTTGATGTTGGTTGGTTTTCCCTCGGTTGCTGACTGAAGCCTGAAGGTGTTGTATGCTCTGCAACTTTTTGCCGCTGATTCAACGGCAATGGCTGCAGATTTGGAACCACTCGAACAGATCCCGCTCCAGGTGACGCCAAAGCAGGAAAATCCACGTCCGTGTATGCTGGTGGTGTTTTGCGACGATTTGGTTGGTGCCTCGTCGTCGCTTGCTGCCGAATTTTTACAAACTCAGCTCGTTTTGGGCAGCTTCGATTCTTGGTAGAATGGTCGCCGCCGCAATTGAAGCATTTCGCTTCGATGTTCTCGTTGATTGTTTCGCAAGCTTGTGTTTTGTGCTCACCTCCGCAGGTTGCACAACGACTCTTGATGAAACAGTTCCTTCCACCATGTCCAAACTGCAAGCAGTTCGAACATTGCGTCACGTCACGGTGCACTAGACGATAACGTTCCCAAGTCACGATGATGTTGAAAATTGCCCGAACTGCTTTCAGCTCAGACGGCGTTGTCAATCCTTTCTCGAAATGAACCAGGTACAGTTGATCACGATACTTGATGTCCTTGTTGTGTCTCGTCATCTTGAAGACTTCAATCACGTTCAACTTCAGAGATTTGAGCTCTTCTTTCAACACATTCACATCCATGTCGTACAGGCCTCGGAGGACCTGTTTCATGGGGCGTTTATCTGGATCGTCATGACTGTAGTATTCAATCTTTGTGTTGTTCAGGAAATCCCGAACGTAGTTGTAATCCTTTCTGGTAGATAGCAGAATTTTGAGTCCATCAGCACACAAGCGAATGGAAGCTCGTAAAGCACCAGATTTGATAAACCCGGTCAGCCACTTTCGCACCGAATCCGATGACGATGTTTTCACAAAAATGGGTGGCAACTTTTCCCGTCGTTCAAATTCTTCCTTCTCGCTCACGTCCACAGGGAGGGTAGCGAACTGGTTTCCAGACAAATTTTGAGCGTCCTTGCTCAAACTGCCTGGCTTTGCAGGTAGCGCTTCGGCATTCTTTAGCTTCTTCAAATCTGCCGATCCTGCTGGTGAGGACCGCCTCTTTTTCTTGCCCTGAGGCATTTTTGCACTTTAGAAGCACTTTTCAGGAGCAAAAATCCAGGAGTACCTCACTGAATGATGGTCCACAAAGGAATGGAACAAGTTTGACATTATTTTTAATGCAAATTGAATTTGCAATCGAAATAGTAGTTTATGCAACAAGTTGCAAAAAGGGGATTTTTTCAGCACGAGTCGTACATTTATCCAACGAGGTTCACCGAGTTGGATAAATACGAAGAGTGCTGAAAAAATCAAGTTTTGCAACGAGTTTCATACAACATTTTTTGCAATTCCGAAAAACACCCATTGATTGAAATTTTAAGTAAAATTTTCATGTATTTTGTTAATAAATCGTTTAAATAAAAAAATGTTGAAAAGTGTTACTTTTCGAAACAAGTGCTGAAAAGTTCAACTTTTCAGCACCCATTTCAGTGCTGAAAAGTAGAACTTTTCAGCATTTATTTTGAAAAGTGTTGCTATTTGATTCTGTTATTTTTGGTACAGAAAAGTAGGCTATTTCGTCGTTCAATAATGACAGGAAAAGTAAGTAGTTTCACGACGGAATTGCAAAAAGTACTTTACAGATTTTTTGATAAAGTGCTCCGTTTTCAAGATATAGCTACCGAAAGTTTGATTTTAGCGAAATATTTGCAGTTTTTCAATTTAAAAAAAAAATAGTGACCATAAGTGACCATTTCTAAATTTTTTTTTTTTTGAAAAGGTCAGAAAATTTGCTATAAAATTGTCTAAGAGACATTGAAGATTGGACCTCGGGTTGCTGAGATAGAGCCGCTTGAAGAAAAAGAAATACGAAAATTGGAGTTTTCTTAATCTCACCAAAACAACTCACCATTTTCTAATAACCATATCTCAGCAAATAATGGTCCGATTTGCAATTTTAATACATGTTTAATACTTATTTTCGTAAAATTTTCCGATCTTTTTTAAAAAAATATTTTGAATTTTTTTAAATAAAGACTAGCATTTTAAATGAGCGTAATATTCAATGTTTGATATACCATCGGATTTAGACAGACAAGAAATAAGGCGGTTGCAAATATTTTTCAAAGCTTTTTTTTATTTAAGTGCAATCAGCTCAAATCCATCTAAAATGCATTCGTTTGCGTTTAAAATCATTTTGGGCATGCTCGTGTTTATTCAAAAATAATTTTAATTTTAGTAAACTTTCGATTAACATCAAAAAGTGTTTTTCGCAAAAATGTATTTTTTCGTGTGTTTTTCTAACATTTTCCAACATTTTTATCATTCATTTCAAATGTTGAATATTCTGGCTTGTATTGTCAATTTTTATTTTTTTATCGCCTCCTCTTGACCATGGCCACCAGAGTTGAGGGACAAAATCTTTTTTAAATATTTGCATCGGCCTTATTGTTGGAAAAAAATTTGAACCATTTTTCATGAGGGTAACAATTCAAAGATAAAATTATGCCGTAGCATAGTAATAGTAATCAAGTAATAGATGTATTTTTTAGTCTTTTACATTTATGTACAAGGATGCAAAATAATCTCTTCTAGCGAATATGATTGCCTGAAGAAAGGCCCTCTGAGTATGCGTTGATCTCGGTTTTCATGACTGTCACTTGATCGTTGAGCGTGGCAGGGGCGATTTAAAATGTTTATGATCGGGTTTAGTCGTCAACTTGCTGCGATCAAAATACAATCTTGCCCCTCTACCACCAGCAGTCATGGGTTGTTACAATCATCGACTGCACTCTTGACGAATGACAGCTAGTCGTGGCAATTTGAGAATCAAGACTATTCTCAGCAGTCTTATTCGTTAGGTGTTACAGGCAGCGATTAATCGCTAATTTAATCATAGTCGTCGGCTTTTCAACACTGTTTATGTATCGTCATTTCATTATGTAAATTACCAATTTTATACATATAGCCCGCAAGCTCATTTGAGCTTCAAAATTGGCCCGGCATCCAAAAACTTTGAGCACCCCTGGCCTACTATGATATTTTTAAGGATGAAAACATTTTGTTGAAACATAAAACTTATATTAAATTTTGATGAAATTTATTGAAATTATTTTATTAGAACCATAAAAACTCGGTAGGCAGTGTTCATCGTTTAAATGGGAATTAAATCCACAAAAAATTTTATGACAAATTGTACAAAGAAAAGGTTTTTATTCGGTCGTTTTGAGGTTTCCAGCTTGGATGTTGGGGTATTTCAAAGAAAGCTAGAAATCTCGTAAATTTGAGTTGGATACTTTTGATTTGAGGTCAAATACGTAATTTAGAGTCGCTTGAGGCACAATCATGAGAAATTTGATGGATATAAACAAGAAACCATCGATTTCCATCGACATTTCTGAAGAAAAATCCTATTAAAATCGAAAAAAAAACTTCAAAAAAAAGTTGCTCTAGAACCCCCGACGAAATCTTTCGCTGGACCCCGCAAAATGTCGGGCAAGAGCTCTTCTTTAATGATGCCAAATTAAGTTATCAGACTTGCCGAATTTTTTATCTTATGTTTGTTCTAGGAAACACACCGTGTGCATCTAAAAATAATTTTAAAAGTTTGTTTGACAATATTTCATTTTTTTTTTAGGCAAAAACATCTTAACTTTGGTACAAAATATTTCGGGAATTATTTTTTTGAGCATGAGCATGAGCATGAGCATGGTTGACTGCCAATGAGCTGCTACTCCGTTATTGACGGATCAGCTCAAGTTACACAATGAACCAACAGATGAATAGTGGGAGCTAATCATCCTCACTGTATAACCCCTGAAGATCTCTGCTTTAAGTCAATACCGGCGCCCCCCCAAGGAGATGCAGTTCAACAAAGGTAGGAATGTTAGTCCGATAGTTGAAGTTGCAGACTCATCAGACACAGAGTTTGTCGCTCTATACCTGTTGACACCGCATGAGACCGTTGAATCCACAGCATCTCCTTCAAGCATCACGGGAAGTGGGGGAATTGTGTTAGTAGGGGAAGGAAAGGGAAGGTCAGGATTCATCTTGGTAGATGATATGACCAGAAAGTGAAACAATCGTTGCCTTCCGAGCTACGACGCTATGAGAAGGACTTATCAATCGCGTATTGTTTTATTTCTTACCGCCGGCGTGCCATCCGAGCAACGATGCTTTGGGAAGGACTTTCAAAACGAAATGAATTTTGAATTAACGTATTATTCGGTGATGTACAATTTAGGATAGATCAGGATTCATTTTTGAAAGATGATATGACCAAAAAGTGAAACATTATCGCTGTCTACCGAGTTGCGACGCTTTGAGAAGGACTTATCAATTCCTCAATCGCGTATTATGTTTAACTTCTTACCGCCGGCGTGCCATCCGAGCAACGATGCTATGGGATGGGCTTTCAAAACGAAATGAAAATATAACATATAATTCAACGACGCGAATCTCTATTTCAATGCTTTCCCGATCTATTTCTCGCGGGTTCGCGCGCGTCGATTCACTCTCCGATCGATCCAACGAACACCACACGACTGATGGCCCAACTTCTCTGGGCACACTGCGACCCCCTTTTCAATGATTTCGAGAACTTTCTACCACTTTTCCGCGGGCTCGCGCGCGTCGATTCACTCTCCGATCGATCCAACGAACACCACACGACTGATGGCCCAACTTCTCTAGGCACACTGCGACCCCCTTTTCAATGATTTCGAGAACTTTCTACCACTTTCCCGCGGGCTCGCGCGCGTCGGTTCACTCTCCGATCGATCCAACGAACACCACACGACTGATGGCCCAACTTCTCTGGGCACACTGCGACCCCCTTTTCAATGATTTCGAGAACTTTCTACCACTTTCCCGCGGGTTCGCGCGCGTCGATTCACTCTCCGATCGATCCAACGAACACCACACGACTGATGGCCCAACTTCTCTGGGCACACTGCGACCCCCTTTTCAATGATTTCGAGAACTTTCTACCACTTTCCCGCGGGCTCGCGCGCGTCGATTCACTCTCCGATCGATCCAACGAACACCACACGACTGATGGCCCAACTTCTCTGGGCACACTGCGACCCCCTTTTCAATGATTTCGAGAACTTTCTACCACTTTCCCGCGGGCTCGCGCGCGTCGATTCACTCTCCGATCGATCCAACGAACACCACACGACTGATGGCCCAACTTCTCTGGGCACACTGCGACCCCCTTTTCAATGATTTCGAGAACTTTCTACCACTTTTCTGCGGGCTTGCGCGCGTCGATTCTCTCTCCGATCGATCCAACGAACACCACACGACTGATGGCCCAACTTCTCTGGGCACACTGCGACCCCCTTTTCAATGATTTCGAGAACTTTCTACCACTTTCCCGCGGGCTCGCGCGCGTCGATTCACTCTCCGATCGATCCAACGAACACCACACGACTCAAAATATTTCGGGAATTATTTTTTTATTAAAAAAGTCCAATAAGAAATCCATTGATTTTTCTAATAGGAAACTTATGGACATAGTTTCATCTAAATAAAAATAATAAATACAAAAAAAATGTAAACCAAAATTTGAAAATATTTCAATTTTAACGCTGATTTGAATTCAAGCTTCTGAATATTACGGAATCGACGTAACACCTTATAATGTGGCCCTCTTAAACCTTGCGGTTTCGTCAACGGATCCACAGGCGTGTATCGTTCTTTTTGCGACAAGACTCCGCCTCCCGGGTCTCCTAAGTGTGAAGGTATGGGCACGGGGAGAGGGCACCGAATACCTATATTTACACTTAGAATTTTTTTGCGTCCGCCCCGGGATTCGAACCGGCGACCTCTGGATTGTGAGTCCAGTGCGCGGTCCGATTGATCCACACAGGCTTCTGAATATTAGCTGAGTCTTATTGCAAACTTAAAGGAATAAAAATATTTTCAAAAGCAGAAATAATTGAAAAAAAAAGTTTCTGAAGTAATTTTATAGCATAGCTTTTTGATTGATTAAAAGATGATAAAATTATATCCAAACATATTAAATTTCAATAATTATTGACTTTTACTGTCTCCAAAACATCAAAGATAATTAAGTACATTTTGATTTGAAATGTATGAAATGAGTCCAAAAACAAATTTTGAACATGAAAAAAACGCACAAAAATTATTTTGCATTAATTTCAGCTCATTGCACCATTATTACCAAACATTTCTGAAACTTTCTGATTTTTTACGTCTTTTTAATATCACCGACATAAACTTTGAAAAAAAATTTCAATCGCATTTGGAAATCTAGAAAAAAAAGTTTTTTATTTAGTAATTTATTGAGTCATTAGGTTAATCAAACCGAAAACAGCATGCAAAAAAAATGGTAAATCTATTAAGCATTAAACACACTTTGTGACGATAAAATAGACAGTTTGACAAAAATCTAGTACTACGTTTTGTTCAGAAACTAATGTCGAACATTTTGCCACAATAAAGCTTTTGAAAAGATGGCTTCTTAAAAAAAATCCATAACAAATACTTTGAAAAAATGTAAAAAAAGTTTGCACACCTTTCGCAATATTAAAAAAAATAAAGTTATTTGTTCATAAATAATGCCTACACCTACACACACGTAATGTATAACATAGCACATCTTTGCTTTAGTTATATTCAGTTGATATGTTAAAAAAAAATTACTTGACTAATAAAAACATAGAAATTTAGATAAAATTGAAGAAATTGGTGAGGAAAATTTTCAGCAAGCTGAAAAATAATATAAATTTAAGTATTAAAAAAATTCTGATGGTCTCCGTGAAAATTACTATTTTAAAGCGTGCAAAATCACTTAATCTAGTTATTTTTAACTTGCATTCAACCTTTGAATGCCGGTTTGGTCGACAATATATATTTTTTTTTTTTCAAAAAATTGACAACACTCACATTTTTATTTTCGCAAAAAAAATATTCTTGTTGTTAAAGGAGAAACAAAACATATTTTTAGAGATTTACTTTATCTAAAGATTTGTCCTTACACTTGTTTTATTTTTTGATTTTGATTCATTAATTTATTTAATTGAATTGATCAGAAATTCAGTTCTCTGATTTTTGAACAATTCGATACTGTTTTTATATGGGCAGCTTTCCAATTTGTGGATTTTTGGAAATTTGTGCACGAACCAATGTGATTTGAAATGGCTTTTGTGGTTATGGCGAAGGGCCTTACAATGTTCCAGTAATTGAAAAATACAAAACTTAGCCGATGGAGATTGCTTTGAGTTAACTTTATCAATTTTTTTTTAAATTTAACTCTGTTAACAGCACGGAGAAAAGTGAGTTCCCAAAATCGTGAACAAGGGTTCATGAAAATGAGAACCTCGAACAATGTGTTCAAATCCCATGGTACGATTTTGAAAAACGTACCATGAAATTTGAACATTTTGTTCGTGGTTCTCATTTTCATGAACGCTTGTTCACGATTTTGGGAACTCTTTTTTCTCCGTGAGGCTGCCAAAAAAAAGTCTTTACTTTAACTTAACTTAAAAGTCCTAGTTTAAGTTTCATTATTCTAAAAATAATTCAAACAAACCTGCAACAATAAATCAACCAATTTAAGAAGAGGGGTCTACCCCTTGGAACACCATCAAGCTAGTAGGCAGGTGCTAGCGGCAGTCGAACCAAGGTAGGTTTCATTCATAAAAATGGAAATTTTGTGCCTCCAGGCCTAGCCACACTACACGGTTCGCGGCCATTTGGTGAAACATTGAGGCCCATTTGTAACGCCAGGTTTCATTCATAAATATTTACCACTCACTACTACGTGTCTTGTGTGTGTGAGTCAGTACAAGTTGATTTCTTTAAGTTTAGTTTTTTTTGTTATTTTTTCAAACTTTGATTTATTTTAGAAGGAACTTAAAAAAATCAGACGAAATATCAATTTCCAACCAGGGATCGTTGGCCTCGGTTCCCTACACCAAAAACCGCAGCATCCTCTCCCAACTCCACATTCAAGCAAAAAATCTCCGCTGATTAAACTCGTCTGACCTCTTGAGATAAATACAAACAGTCATCTGCGAGAACAATAATCGTCATCATCAGGGCCCGGACCAGCCACCAACCTCTCAGCTCAGAGGGACAGGGATTGCTTTTGTCTCGAGATAGGGATTTCTGCGTCTTCTTCTTCAGCACTTTCCTCCGCTCATTTCAATTCCAGCTGGAAAACTCAACCCCGAATAATGGCAGCAAATCTGCTTCGTTTTCTTCATCATTTCGCCGCAGGATTTGTTTCTATTTATTTATCTATATTTTTTCGTTTTTTGCAACAACAAAAAAGCAAAACTCAGGCAGCGGTTGATGACGATGGAGATTTTTTTTTTTTTGCATCACGGTTGGTTCCAGTTTGATTACAATTTTGTCTGTTGGGTTCGGTTTTTTTGTTCTTCATTCTAAACCCGAGGGGTTAGAGTCCTTAAAGGGGTTTTGAATCATGACGAGGTTTGCTGTGGGGAAAAACATCGGGTTTGGAAGATCTCCAAAGAGCACTTTTGCGAACGTTAGCTTTAAGTATTTTGTTTTTATTTGAAACTAATTTTAAGTCGAAATTGAAATGAAATCAAATGCAAATGATGAGATAGGTAAATGAAATTTTGAATCAAAAGATAACTTGATTTTCCGCTATAAACACTCTATTTAGCTATCTCCAAAAACGCATGTATCAAATGTGTCAATTATAAAACGTTATGAACGGATAAAAATCCACCTAAAAGCACTCATCACACCGTTACCCGGTGCCATCAGTTTATTTATATCTAAACTGCATTAATCGGCTTAGCTGCTGTAAAATGTTGTGACCCGATAGTAACAGACCCCAAACTCGTCTCGTCCCCGCCACTTTCGACGGAGTGAACATCACTCTAACACGATCGCATTTCGTTAATTTTACGACAAAACATAACTATTACTTTCGTTTCATTCAAATTCACTAGATGACTTAATTGTCGCTGATTGAGTGGGGGGAGCTACTCTCATTTGGCGCCTCAGCTTTTACGACTGCGTTTCAAAACTGCGTTTCGCTTTATTTTAGTTTTTGAAGGTGGTATTTTTAAAATATATTTAGGGTGAGCGCGTTTTATTACTTCCAAATTTAGTGCTGCCTCTGCGTTAGAGAATTGAAAATTGAGTTATGACACCGATGATCGGCGTACCGGAAAGAAGCGAACGTTGAAGACCTGGTCAAATATTTGATCAGAATTGGTGTAATATAAAATGAAGAGCAGAAACCTGGTCAAAGTAAGCTATTTTTAGTGTAAATTATGTTAAATTATCAAAAACTATATGGGTAATTTCAAGTCAACTGGGTACACTTTTGGACTCAACCTTCACCGATTTGAACCAAACTTGGAGGAAACATACATCTATCGATTCGATAGTAAACAGGAATCTCAAGTATAGTGCCAATTGGACCATTCCTCTATATTTGGCACCGCTGTCTTTTTTGACGATTTTCCAGATTTTTTTTATTCTTTTACTCGTAACTTTCTAGCTTTTGGACCAAAATATTTTCTTCTGATTGCATTTTATAGGAAATTGTCCAAGGAATTCATTAAAAATAAAATTTCAACCCTTAAATGCCATCCAATATTGTTTCAATACAGATAATATATTGAAACATGATTTTTACCAATTTATATTATATTATTTTTTGCAATTCCGTCGTGAAACTACTTACTTTTCCTGTCATTCTTGAACGACGAAATAGCCTACTTTTATATACTAAAAATAATAGAATCGAATAGCAACACTTTTCAAAATAAAAGCTGAAAAGCTCTACTTTTCAGCACTGAAATGGGTGTTGAAAAGTAGAACTTTTCAGCTCATGTTTCGAAAAGTAACACTTTTCAAAAAAAAAAATTTAACGATTTATTGACAAAATACATGAAAATTTTACTTCAAATTTCACTTAATGGGTGTTTTTCGGAATTGCAAAAAATGTTGTATGGAACTCGCTGCAAAACTTAATTTTTTCAGCACTCTTCGTATTTATCCAACTCGGTGAACCTCGTTGGATAAATGTACGACTCGTGCTGGAAAAATCCTCTTTTTCCAACTTATTGCATAAACTACTATTTTATCACCATCGTGTTCCACGGACAATTTTACATTTACATAAACCACGTGAACACTTTTTTTAATATCTCAGACCCCTTTCCCCTCCCCTCCTCCTGGATAATTTCCATACTATTTTTTTATGTATGGAGCGTAGACTATCGCTGAATCCCCCCCCCCCCCACTTGAAATTGAATGTTTGGCCATTTTGAAATGTTAGTCTTGTTTCTAAACCATTGCATGGCAATATAACAAAGTTCAAAAAAGGAAAGTATAGAGAATTTTCTCAGCTTTTCAAAAATATATTTTTCAAAAGTAGGCAAACATGTGCACTAATTAAAAAAAAAACAAAAACAGCGACTTTTTTCAAAAAAGTAACTTAACCTGTAACTTAAAAACAGAACACTTTATAAAAAAATGACTACATTATTTTTTGATTGCAAATTTGATTTTACATCGAAAAATGAAGTAAAAAAAAATTTGCGACCAATATCTGGATTTTTTCAAAAAAATCTGTATTAATTCAAAATTTCATAACTCGTTCAATGATTTTTTGCACAACCTGGAAATTTCTGAAAAGTTGGCATGTAATTTTCCATAAGGCTGGTACAAATATTTTTGAAAGTTTTTGTCACCCCCTCCTTCAAAATTGGCCCGAAAAATCAGGGGGCAAAAAAAATATTTTTACAATAAACTTCAAAATTTCAATGAAAATTCAAGTGCAACCAGCTGAAATCAAATTTAAATACATTCTCCTGCGTTTTAAATAATTTTTAGCATGTTAGGGTTTATTAAAAAATCTTAAGATTTTTTGAAAATTTTCGATGCAAAATCTTTTTTTTTCGATTCAATTTTTTGTTTTTGTCAGATCTTAGATTTATTGAAAACTAATGATTGCAAAACAACTGAACTAGTGTAAAATGCATTTTAAAACACTTTTTTCATTTGAATGTGAAGACTATGGCCCCCCCCCCCCTTGACCTCGGCCTTTTATAAAAAATCAACATTTTTTACCGTGTATCATTTATTTTTCAGTGTAGTCCTTATCCATATCTAGATATTTGCTGAAGACACCAAATCGATAAAAAATACCTTCAAAAGATACAGATTTTTGAATTTTCATACATCACTTTTGTATGGACAGCTGCCAAGTTTGTATGGAAAATTATATGGACAAACTAGTGATGCAAAATGGCTTCTATGGGCATACCTAAAGCACAACAGTTTCCAAACAGTTACAAAAATGAATATTAAATTAAATTTCCAAACCTTTTGAATTGTTTTATAACAACAACTTACAAGAAAAATCAATAGTTTTCATTGATTTGACTATGTGACGTAAGCGCCCTTAAGAAGAATTGGATTATAGAGTAACGGCCTTTAGTGCAACAAAATGATATTTTTTTCATAATTTTGATGAAATTGTTTATTTGTAAAATAAACATTTCTAGAGTTTTGCTTTTAAATGATCCTATGAGCTATTGTGTTTCATATGTTTATAGGACCTATTACAAAAAAAAACTCTTGATTTGTGTTGATGTAAGTAATATTTTTTCATTACAAATCTATTTTCAAAAAAAAAAAATCTTGAAAAAAATGCTTTTTTTTGTACTTAAGGCAGTTAATTTCAATTGCATTTCTTCGTAAGGGCGCTTACGTCACATAGTCAAATTAATGAAAACTATTGATTTTTCTTGTTAATTGCTGTTATACAACAATGCAAAAGGTTGAAAGACATATAAAATGCTTCCGGTAACTGAAACAGTGGTGTAAGATTTTTGATAGGAAATTTTGATATTTGGCCATTTTTATTTTGCTAAAAACCTAATTGTTAAAAAGCAAAATTTGAACATGCTGCCAATTAAAAATGACGACTTCCTAGATCAATATGAATACATAGCATTATTGTTAGGACTTTTAACTTTGATTCAAAATGAAATACAGGGCAATTGGAACTCATTTATCGAGGTTTTCGAATTAAATAAGATACTTTTATGAAAACAGATAATTTTTCAGTGAATCGCACAGTAAATCGCAAATCGCGAGTTATTTTGAAAAAAAAAATGATTCTGTTTGATTACATGACTCCAGCTAAATTCGAGGTTAGGATCAGGACATTTTATTTAAAAAAAAAAACTATATACAGCATGAAAAATGTATTTTATAAGTTTTAAAGCACAACAGGTTAAACCACAAAAACACACAAGGGTTTACAATATTTAGTAAATTTCTAGAGAGAACCAAAAGAACAAAACGAAGTCAAAAAATCAACCACATTTGAACAATGTAAGCCCTAATGTTAGCACAAATTAAAATTTAATAGTTGAGAAAGTCTTCAGTATAAATGTTAATTACATTTGAACTTGAAATTAATAATAAAATAATAATAAAAAATAAATGGTTTTAAATACTGAAATTCTTAAATCGAAAATTAAACAATATGAGTTGAAATAAAAAAGCAGTGAGTGCGTGGAGCATTGCGTGGCCGAATGGTTACGCTGTCCGCTTTGTAAGCGGATGATTCTGGGTTCGATTCCCATCTGCTGCAACCTTCCATCGGATGAGGAAGTAAAATGTCGGTCCCGGCCTTGGTTGTTAGGCCGTTAAGTCATTCCAGGTGTAGAAGTCGTCTCCATGCCATAAGTACAAACAACACACCAAACCAAACCTACTCCGGTGGAATCGCTGGCGGCGGTTGGACTCGCAATCCAAAGGTCGTCAGTTCAAACACTGGGGTGGAAGGTTCCTTGGAGTAGAAAGAGGTTTGGGTGCTCTCCCCATTCAAGCCTTCGGACTCCTAGGTTCGAGCAGAAACTTGCAATAGAGACCACAAAAGACCTGGGGGTCGTTAATGTGGATGGTTTGATTTGATTTTGATTTTTTGAGGTCCTAATAAGCTTTTTTATTCGTCTTTTTTTAAGAATATGTTCCAAATTTTTTTTAATTCATGTTTTGCTTAAGACCAATGCAAAAAAATACAATTGAAATTTGTTTCCCAATTTGTCTCCCAACAGTCACGTGTCATTTCCCTTCTTTTTTTTTAATTCAGTGACTTCCTACACACAATAATGGTTTGATTTACGTATGCAAGCTCCGCTTGTGGTCTCCAGGTGGTGGAGGTGGTTGACACTTTTTCGGTGAGACTCCCTTTGGCACCGTTGGTTGGTCGGTTAATGGATCATTTTACGGTTGTCCACGAATTGTTAACAAGCACCAGCACTACCGCGAAGAGCCATAAGCCATGAGCATAAATTGTGAGCTGCCACGCAAGCCACCCACGACTTCTTTTGGTTTATTGCTTGATTATGTGGCCGGTATTTGGCGCAGAAAATATGGATAAATTTACAGTTTTTTTGGGGAATTTATACATTTACAATATTTTATAATTTATGTGTGGTTTGAAAGATAAGAGAAAATTTTAAAATGAACAATCTCAAATTAAAAAAGAAAGATACAGTGCATTTTTTGAACCTGCTAAGAACTTTACCGAATTTTCGAGCAACGCAAATGATCCGAACAACAAAAGCAAATAAATTTTGCTTCATAATTAACCTGACAACGTCTGCCTTCCTCCCATTCACTGACACAAGCCCCGTGAATGCGCAATGTTCCCGGTATTATTGTCACTCTCTTTCTTACAAGTTCGACCAATGTCGTCGCACGGCCGGCGGATTGCTTCGGGTCACCTGAAGCCGAGGACCTTCTCCGCAAGTCAGGGCGAGCAGGTGGGTCGATGTGCGGTTCCTTCGCGATAAACCACGTGTTTCGCCCTGGGATGATTTGAGTGCACACTCCTTGGCGGGAGAGATGATGCGTAGGATGTTTGACCTGGCAAAGATTGCGCTTCGGCAAATGTCATGAGCACACATTTTCGTTTTGGGGGTGAAAAGGGGTACGGACCTTTTCGTAACATTACCAGTATAAAGTTCTGCACATTGGTAAGCAAATCGAAAAAAAATGAATCCATAAAAATCAGCGAGGAAGGCAAAAAGTTATAAGTTACCCTGAAGAGATTCTTAATCAGTCAGTTTTCTATTAAAAATACTGTAATAAAATTTCCATACAGATTATAAAAAAATCGACATCGACATCTTGAATCATAAGTTTTTCTGTAAAGGTCTCCATACCATTTTGTGAGCTGGTCAAACAAAATGGGCATTATTCGATAATCTGTTTTTTCAAGAAGCGATTTTTCATCGATTTTGTTTGTTTTTCGCGAAATTTGTGATTGTGATTCAAAATTTTTAGATTTTTTATAGTCATAATACATGTAATTAACTTTCGTGAATCGCTCTAGTGTTTAAGATGATGAAATATTTTTCCGGAGGTAGGTTGGTACATATTTTGTTTAAATGTTTCTGTCCCTCTCCGATTTTATTGAAACTTTGTAGACTTTGTACATGGAGCCAGTTTCACTCGATAATTACATTTGAGAAAAACGTCCGTGTTTTAAATATTTTTGTAATTCGGAATTTAAATATCGCTGTATCTCCAAGCCATTCATTTGTATCCAAAAGTGGTAAAAGACAAACTCATAGGAAATTTGATGGGCTTTCTGAAAAAAATTAACTGAGACAAACTTATGGGAAATTGGACGAGCTTTCCAATAAAATTATTTACGAGACTAAAAAATCGAGTCTGTCCCAAAGAATTTGTCAAAAACAAACCTATTTTTTCAACATTTTTATTTTTAAAACCGCTGTAACGTCATAAGGATTGGTCTTAGAGCAGTGGTTATTATGGAGATTTTTATGTAAAATTGTCTGGAGAATCAATTTCCGTATTCTGTTATTCAAAATGTTGAGGTTTAGAGCACTTTTCAAAAAAAAATAGTTTCAGTAAATGATTTTTGTATTTTTATATGTAAATTGCTCCATCCTGCATTTTTCGTGAGTCAGTTTGTAACATATTGGGCTATTTTCACAAAAAAAAAAATAAAGAAAAAAAAGTCGTGAGCTCACCTTCAAATTTGACTTTTAAACTAAAAAATCAAATAATTTCATAAAAGACGCGTAATTTTTTTTCTTTCAGTTCCATTTATTTTTTTTTTGTAGAATTACCCGTTTTAATTTAAGGTTGAAATTTACGAAAGTGGTAATATTTTTTAAACAAAAAATCAAGCAAAATATTTTCAAAGAGACTGAAAAACGCCCACAATTATGTATATTTTAAAAATACAAAAATTAGTTTACAATAGTTTAATTTGAAAACCTTGAAAATCTAAACAATCGTTTCCAATAAATCGTCAGTAGAAAAGTGACGGCATAACAGATGACACTGAGAAAAAGACATTTTTAAACTTCTTCTCTAAACAGTGTTTCGATAAACAAAGTTCAATAGGTAAAAAAAAGTTATTCAGCTTTTTTTTTTCGCAGATAAAACAAAATCAAATATTTATGAAGCAAAATTGTGTTTATTTTTTGAAAAAGAATCACAAATTACTTTGAAGATAAAAACAGTCATACTTGCCAATAAAAATTATCAAAAATAAATAAGGAAATATTTTTTTGTTTTTCGTTATTTTTTTGCGTTTTCAAAAATATAAATTTGTTTAAAGTTTTTTCCCTGAAAACAAAAACTTGACTTTAATTTAGCATTAACCAAACCTGAAGAAGTTAACTTTATCAAAAGAAAAGAAAGGGAAAGGCATTATGGATTGAATTTTATTCTCCTTTTGAAAAACCACTTACCGAGTATCCAATTTTGTCTGGAAACAAAATGGCTAATTTTGACATAAATTGCGTCCAAGTAAAACTGCTACCAAAATTATCTACGAAAATTTTAATTTTTCCTGTGTTAAGGAGGTCATTTTGAGGAACTTTTGTTCTAAGAAAAATTTAACGTTTCTTGTTTTATATTTTTCGTGTTTCATTTTTGGTATTTTAATTTGTATTTATCATATTTTGCTCAAGTTTGTTTTCAATAGTATTTGGCTTACTCTTCCACCAACTAAACGTTTTGCCTATCTGGTTTTAGCATGGTGTTACAGTAACTTTTTCAAATGTTTGTTTGTTTTTTTTTACATTTTCAACTGTAGAAATATTCCATTTTCAGTGGTCCACAGCAAAGAAGGTCTTCTTATTCCAAATGAGTCAAACTTTGTTGTAAATTACTTAGTGGACAGTACTTTAGGGAATGAATAAAAAACTATTTTGAAAGTACCAGTAGTTTTGAAGATACTAAAATGTCTTTAACAAAAATTTGGAAGCAAAAGCTCTGGTTAATGTGTACCGTTAAATTGTTTAGAGGCATATTGCTTAGAGGCATAGTCTGAAACGCTACTAAAATTACTGCATGCTTGTTTTCACATAATAAAGAGGAAATGTTAGTAAGAAACACAGCCAAAGTTGATCTCAGATAGAAATACATTAAAAAAAAAAAACATTAGCAAAGTCACATAAAAAAACATTCTTAAAGTTTAGGAGTTCTTCTTTTCAATGCTTGTATAGTTGCAAAATTGGTTGAAAATGGATGTTTACGATTATTTTGTAGAGGGTTAAAACTTGAAATTGCAAAATAATCACAATTTTTATGTTTCAATCGATAAAATATTTGGGTAATTCTCTACCAACTCACACGAAATCGGGAAAAGTTGCCCCGACCCCTCTTCGATTTGCGTGAAACTTTGCCCTAAGGGGTAACTTTTGTCCCTGATCACGAATCCGAGGTCCGTTTTTTGATATCTCGTGACGGAGGGGCGGTACGACCCCTTCCATTTTTGAACATGCGAAAAAAGAGGTGTTTTTCAATAATTTGCAGCCTGAAACGGTGATGAGATAGAAATTTGGCATCAAAGGGACTTTTATGTAAAATTAGACGCCCGATTTGATGACGTACTCAGAATTCCGAAAAAACGTATTTTTCATCGAAAAAAACACTAAAAAAGTTTTAAAAATTCTCCCATTTTCCGTTACTCGACTGTAAAAAATTTTGGAACATGTCATTTTATGGGAAATTTAATGTACTTTTCGAATCTACATTGTCCCAGAAGGGTCATTTTTTCATTTAGAACAAAATTTTTCATTTTAAAATTTCGTGTTTTTTCTAACTTTGCAGGGTTATTTTTTAGAGTGTAACAATGTTCTGCAAAGCTGTAGAGCAGACAATTACAAAAATTTTGATATATAGACATAAGGGGTTTGCTTATAAACATCACAAGTTATCGCGATTTTACGAAAAAAAGTTTTGAAAAAGTTACTTTTTGCGTTTCTCTTTGTTTCGTCGTCCGTGTCTGTCGCGGGTGACCATGAACGGCCATGATCGATGACGACCAACTTTTTTAAAACTTTTTTTCGTAAAATCGTGATAACTTGTGATGTTTATAAGCAAAACCCTTATGTATATATATCAAAATTTTTGTAATTGTCTGCTCTACAACTTTGTAGAACATTGTTACACTCTAAAAAATAACCCTGCAAAGTTAGAAAAAACACGAAATTTTAAAATGAAAAATTTTGTTCTAAATGAAAAAATGACCCTTCTGGGACAATGTAGATTCGAAAAGTACATTAAATTTCCCATAAAATGACATGTTCCAAAATTTTTTACAGTCGAGTAACGGAAAATGGGAGAATTTTTAAAACTTTTTTAGTGTTTTTTTCGATGAAAAATACGTTTTTTCGGAATTCTGATTACGCCATCAAATCGGGCGTCTAATTTTACATAAAAGTCCCTTTGACACCAAATTTCTATCTCATCACCGTTTCAGGCTGCAAATTATTGAAAAACACCTCTTTTTTCGCATGTGCAAAAATGGAAGGGGTCGTACCGCCCCTCCGTCACGAGATATCAAAAAACGGACCTCGGATTCGTGATCAGGGACAAAAGTTACCCCTTAGGACAAAGTTTCACGCAAATCGAAGAGGGGTCGGGGCAACTGCTGTGTGAGTTGGCGGAGAATTACCCATTTGTCCATGCCCAAAAAAGGTTTTTGTATGGATTAGGGACAATCGACAAACCCCGCCCCTTAAAGTGTCCACGTGGTTTATGGATGGCCGCAATCGAATTCAAAATATTTTAAATGATTCTAGAAAATGTTTTACAATTTGGTCGAACTCAATTTTCTACGCCTCTAATTCATGTTTTTATTCATACCTCTCCTAAATTTTATTTGTTAGAAGATCAGCAAAAAGCTTACAAAAGGTTATATGATCCAAAATTGTGAAAACAGTGTGTATTACTATAGGAGGCTCAAGCTCTGTATTTCAGGACATTTTGTACAACCTAGAATAACTGTTATCTAAAAAGGTTTTTTGTTAGTAATGGAAAAACAAAATGTTAAAAAAAATTATTCACCCTCTTTAACGGAACATTAAACGTAAAAATATAAAATGAAAATAAAAACACAAGTAGGTAGGGTTAACGACATGTTCCCAACCCATTGCAATCCCCCGCCAAATAGCCGTAGATACTATCTCGCAATCAATTACGACGCTCCGAAGTAGCCATTACCAAATGAGATACTTGAGACTTCTTCCGTTGGCCCCGCTGAACCCAGACACCGGAGAGGGGACAGACCTGGACAAATCTTCCGTCGTCGTCGTCGTCGTCGCACCCAGGCCAGACAACAACGCCTCATACTTGGTGCCATTTTCAGGGGGTGAAAATGTGAAGTTTCAGCTTCGATTCGAACTTGGGCGGGAGGGGGGAAGGTTGGATGCGATTGCAATTTCCCAGCGACGGGCCGAAAAAAGGCCCAACACGCGCGGCCAGACAATCGCGGAGTGGGACTCCGTACCTACGCTGGATTCTGGAGGGGAAAAGGTTTGGCGATGAGAGGACCACACAATAAAGAAGGACTCTCCGGCATTTCCGTCATCAAGCAACGCCATCATCTAGCGTTGGCGTTGCTTAGGATGGTCGGGAGGGGTCAGGGGTTCTAACAGTTTAGTGTTGAATTTGTCGTGATCGCCAACGCCATTTGTGCTGCTTTCAATGCCTTATCTTTTGACCTTCATAGATCCCTAAAACTCGATTTTTCCTAACTCAAAGATATTCAACAAAAACCAAGTCTTGCATTTTCTGCTATATATAACTCGGAACTCGAGAACCTCTGCACCATAACCAGGATGAACACACGCTCCAGGAAGAAGTGCAAAAAACCAGCATCAAATTTTATTATTCTGTTCCTGTTTTCCTTGTCGCGCGTTTCCCCCGGTGTGGTGCCCTCTTCCAGAACCGGTTCCTCTCCCGGGTGGCATCCCGGCAATCCGTCCATGTAGTCAACCACGCCACGCCACGACCATCAACCGTTTATTAAATATATGTATTTATAACAATATATATAATCGTGTCTAGATTTCCTGGTTCATAGACACATGCGTACGCGCGCGTTTGCCGCCGTTCTAGCTGCTGCTCTCCTGGAGAATCCATAGAAACCCCCCGGTAGGCCGCGGGTCCCGAGTTCCCCGGGAATCACCGAAAAACTCCCCTCAAACTCCAACCGTCTGGGCGCTCCAGACAGCCGCCGCCGACACATTAAAAGGGCAATGACCGAATTTCAAACAGCCAGCCAGCCAGCCGTCATCTGCCATCATCATACGGCCACTTCAGGGCATCATCCTGTCGTGTCCTTTGGCCAACCACCTCAACCCGCTCCTTGGACGGCATACACACACCCAAGTCTGGCAGCGCAGAGAGCAACCAACCTAGGGCGACCCATCAGCCGATGCCCGGGGATCACACACCATCCAGCCAGCGGTGACGGTTCCAGCTAGGAAAAGACTGCATGGTGTCGACTTGAGCTAAATTTCAAAATGTACGTATTTTTTTTAATTCATCAGAAAGTAGCGGAAATTTTCAGTGTTACCTGCCAACGCGTTCTTTTATACAAATTATTAAAAAAATCGAGCGTAACACTGCCTTCGCTCCCCCCCCCCTTCCCCCACAAATTCATGAATGGAGGTATTTAAAAAAAACATCACTATTTCAGAAAAATTCTCTATTCACTTTAAAAATATCACCTAAAATAAGCGATATTTTATCTATTTGTAAAAACTAAGTTCGTATATAATTTGTATTTTGTAAAATACGTTTCGTTCACAATCATGAAAATATGGTTTTTTTATTTGGAAAAGTTTTGAAGATAAATGTAAGATTTATTTAATTATTTGTAATTTAAATTCATAATTCAAATTTTGATAAAGGTGTTTAAAAAATTTACAAAGATTAATTTTTGTGTCAGTACAAATCGTTTTCTCAGTTGGTATGAAATAAGTTTACATAATTTTATTTGCAGATAATCTTCGCCAAATTTGAGAACACATTTGATCAAAACTTACATACAATTCAAACAAAATTCTGTGAAGCATGAAAAAAGGTTTACGCTCAAATCGTTAATTTAACTGAAAATAAATTGTAAAACCAAATGGTAATAAACAAATAAACCAAATGATCATATTTTGATACAATTTGGGTTTTTGTTTGGGTAAACAGTTGAAAAGAAATTTAACCCTTTACAACCTACGGGCTTTGATCTGAAAAATCGCCAAAAAACCATTTTCCAACCAAATTTTGATTTTTAAAAAGCATTGGAAATAAGAACTCTAAAAATTTTAGAAAATTTTAGGGTTGAAAGTTTGAGCTTTTTTTATGTGAGCCATTCTCCGCCAACTCATACAGCAGTTGCCCCGACCCCTCTTCGATTTGCATAAAAATTTGCTCAAAGGGGTTTTTTTGGTCCTTGATCACGAATCCGAGGTCCATTTTTCGATATCTCGTGACGGTGGGGCGGTACGACCCCTTTAATTTTTCTGGTTTTTTACTAAGACACGTTTTTCAGTGATTTGTGGCTCGCAACCGTGAAGAGATAGAAATTTGGTGTCAGAGGGACTTTTGTGTTAAATTAGACGCCCGATTTGATAGCTTACTCAAAATTCCGAAAAAACGTATTTTTCATAAAAAAAAGTTAAAAAATAGTTTTAAAATCGCTGCCATTTCCCGTTACTCAACTGTCAAAAATCGTGAGACATGTCATTTTATGGGAAATTTAATGTACTTTTCTAACTTTGCAGGGTTACATTTTAGAGTGTAACAATGTTCTACAAAGTTGTAGAGCAGACAAAAACAAAAAAATGGATATATAGACATAAGGGGTTTGCATGTATTCTTTACGAGTTATCAGAATTTTACAAAAAAGTTTTCTGAAAAAGTTATGATTTTGACCATTTTTGACCAGTTCTTCGAATTTTTAACCCCAAAAACTCAATAGTGTGCGTTTGAAAGTATTTTTTTCGATTTTTTTTTTTTCAAAAAAATATGTTTCTGAAGAGTGAGTGTATCCGGTTTGTATTTTTATTTTCAAAAAATCCTCACATACAAGCAGTGCACAAGCCACAACAATCGTCCAAGGGGTCATTCTTATGCAAAATCAGCTGAACATTCCGAAAAAACTACACACAAAAGCACACAATTGAGGGGGGTTGAATATTCGAAAAACTGGTCAAAAATTGTCAAAAATTGTCAAAAACTTTTTTGTAAAATTCCGATAACTCGTGAAGAATACTTGCAAACCCCTTATGTTTCTGTATCAAAATTTTTGTGTTTGTCTGCTCTACAACTTTGTAGAACATTGCTACACTCTAAAATGTAACCCTGCAAAGTTAGAAAAAAACACGTAATATTAAAATGAAAAATTTTGTTCTAAAAGAAAAAACGACCCTTCTGGGTTATTTCAGATTCAAAAAGTACATTAAATTTCCCATAAAATGACATGTCTCACGATTTTTGACAGTTGAGTAACGGGAAATGGCAGCGATTTTAAAACCATTTTTTAACTTTTTTTTGATGAAAAGGCGTCTAATTTTACACAAAAGTCCTTTGACACCAAATTTCTATCTCTTCACTTCATTGCGAGCTACAAATCACTGAAAAACGTGTCTTAGTAAAAAACCAGAAAAATGAAAGGGGTCGTACCGCCCCACCGTCACGAGATATCGAAAAATGGACCTCGGATTCAAGCAAAGTTTCACGAAAATCGAAGAGGGATCGGGGCAACTTTTTCCGATTTTGTGTAAGTTCGTGGAGAATTACCCATGTGACTTTGCCAATGTTTTAAAATTTATGACATTTTTTTCGGGGTCAGATAATTAAATAATGGCATCATTAGTGCGCTGACCACGGGGACGCGCTGTCTTGTTTTTGCATGCTCATTTTCATTTCTATTGTTTCGCTGTTTGTGTGCTTGGGTGCTTGGTTATTATATATAGGTGAAGGGATTTTATTAAATGATCATTATATTGCATTATTATATTTATTTGATTATATAACCACACTACATTTTACACTTAACACATCATACAAAACACAAATGAAACTGTAAACAGGAGCGTTTGGTACGGTATGTCCACGCATCCTTCCTCCCCTGTAGATTCTGTGAAATATGATCCGTTCTCAGAATCCTCTCTGCGGTAAACACAACGTAGTAGGGCTGGCCGCTTTAATTTTTGCAATATATTTTCGGGTGTTCTCGGATGTACTGCAATTATTAATAATGACAAGAAAAGTGCTTGGGGCGTAATCTAATCACAAGACTTTCCAGCATGCTTTCATCGGACTGGCTGCGTTTGTGTTAGATTAGATTAGATTAGATTAGATTATGACATTTTTTTCGGGGTCAACTTTGGCTGTATTTTTTACTAACATTTCCTATATTTTAAGTAAAAAGAAGTATGCAGTAATTTTTCAAGTGTCCCAGACTATGCCTGTACGCATTTTTTTACAATTGAAATCAAATGCCGTTCTTTAGCAGAAAATGTGAAAAACAAGTAAAAAATGAAAAAGTGACTGTAAAAACATGAAAAATACGATAGGCAAAATGTAATGATAGGAGGTGGTAGAATAGGCCAAATACTAGCAAAAACTAAAATAAAATAAACAAGATAGATGCAAATTAAAAAACTAAATATAAAACAAGAGAAGTGAAGTTTTCGTAGAACAAAAGTTGCCCAAAACGACCTCCTGAACACGGGAAAAATAAAAAACTTCGAAAAAAAATTGGACGGTAGAGGGTTGAAGTTGCTTTTCTTCATATTATCTTCTTGGACATATTGGTGTTTAAAATGGGAAAATTGTGATGGACATTTTATTCAAGATTTAAAATATTTTATTATCTCGTTAAAGTTTGCTTCAAAAAAAAATCAATGTTTCAAGTCAGCTGAAATATTATTCATAATTTTCATCAAGATCTGTTAAAACTTCATAAAAACACAAAAAGTGATAAAAAATATAAATAATAAAAATAACACTAGTATCAGTACAAATGTTACTGTTAAGAAAAAAACAGGAAACAAACTTTAAAAAGACAAACTTTTAAGATATTTTTTTAAAATGAACGAAATCAACTAAAAAAATAAAATGTATTTTTCAGCGATGATACCAGGTCAAGAATCGTTATAAAATGCTTTAAATATAATCACAATATATATTTTCGTCCTAAATAAGATTTTTTCTTTGTAAACTGATGCTTGTTACACATATATGCTGGTGGACCAGTGGTGGTTAATATGTTAAATTTAAACCTCAAATGTTTATGTTTAATATTTTTTGATTTGGGTGAAAATTTGTCCATCCATTCCTTGTATCCAAATTAGCCATTTTGCAGAACTGCCAAAACATGCGTTCCAAGCTTATTCAAAATTTTAGTCATGATTTTGAGATTCCGAAAATAAAAAGTGAGAAAATTTCACGAATGTTTCACTTCGTGATTTTGAAGATTGAATCAATAGTTTCAAAAATATCTTCGAGTGAGGCATTGATGAGAAACTGCTGTTTCTCAACAACATAAGTCGAACAATGTTTAAAATTAATGTTTTAGAGGGTTTGTTCAACTGTTTGTAAAGATTATTGATAATTATTTTAGAAAATTGAAAAAAATATCTAAAAATATAGCTTGAATATGGATTAATAGAGGATTTTGCGCACTTTATCTAAATATCACAAAAGAACTTCGCTAGAAATTAAAATTTTAAATCCGAATAATATTTTTGAATAAAATCGAGTGCTATTTAGGTTTTTTTTAACAAGGGCAGTTACAAATATTTTTTATGATTTATGTCACGCCCCTATTGCAAAATGGTTAGAAAATGAGGGAACAAATAGTTGTTTTCCAAGATAATTTTGAAATTTCAATGGAAATAAACGTGAAATGAGTTGTTTTTAGTAACTAACTTTTATTTTTTGCATGATTCAACCCGTTTTTGAATGTTATATTTTTTTGTGTAATTACAATGTATAGTACCGCAAAAAGTTTTTTCGGATTAAAAATGTGTTTAGACCACATTTAAAAAAAAAAAGAATTGATTTAATGTTGGTTTGTTTGCAAAATTTTAAAAGTAAAAAACACCTTTTAAAAAAGAATTCTTTGTCTTGTTTTCAAAAAATATATGTTTCAAAGATGAGTTATGAAAACGTTTTGAGGAGGGAAGAAAAAAAAAGTTTTAAGATATCTGGTAAGACAAATTGTCATTGAAATGAAATGCAAACGTGTGATTTTAAGAGTGTCTAAACTTGAAAGGATTATAAGAAGATAAAAACAACTCAGAAAATTATTCAAGTTTCATAACCACAGAAACTGCATTTTCGTTCATCTTATAATTTAAAAGGCTATCTTTTAGAAATGGGAACAAAAAGTAAAAATTGAAGTAAAACTACTTATGAAACCGAGTAATTTTTATTCAACTAAGTAAAAACTAAATCATTTTAAATCATCTTTTTTTCATTATAAATGTTGAAACCACAGCATGTTAATTATTTTTTTATATGTTTTACTCAATTGTTTCCCCCTTAAATTTTGTCAGAGTCGAATAGCATAAGCTTGCAAAAAAAAAAAAAATCAGCGGGCTAACATGAAGAATATGTTTCAATTGAGTTGAATCAAAATTGGAATGTCTTTAACTTTTTAATATATTATTTTTCAAACTTTTTTCAGGGTCATCATATGAGTACCTACAAGAAAAATTTACATTTCCATCAATTTTTTTTTCTTCAGAATTCGTCACCCTGCTATGGTCCTAGTCAGCAGCCGTTTTTCAAGCGGTGGGGTGAAAAGATAGATAACTCTTCCGCGTGACTCCAGGGGGGACGCCGGCCGGTGGAACCTAGTGCGGTGGAGGTCGTCGTCTAGCGTACGATGGCTTCGCCCAGAACCTACCCGACACCTACTCTACTACTACTACAGCGTGCAACGGTGGCGGAAGAACGTCAGAGGGTGTCTATGTGTTTTGTGTTCTCTCTTTCTCTGTCTCGTTTTCGGGGTAGACAGATAAATACACACGCAATACATGCAAGCCGGGCCAAGGACCGCAGGATGTTGCACCAATACTAAGGGTGGTGGATGCAGCATCAGTAAGGACATAGAAGAGGATGTTATGTACAATGAGGAGGGAACTCAGATTCCCCACTTTGGGATGGGTTCAAAGGTTGATGGTTGTTTTGGGAACTCCTGAGATACTGAATTTTTGAGTTCTGGTTGTAAAATGAATGGAGAAAGAAAGAAGTAACAAGTGTAATCAGTTTGATATTTATTTCAAAGTTATTTTTAATTTTGTAGTAATAAAGTTTAAACATATGATCAATTTCAATCCGCGATTTGAAAATTGGTAACATGGATTGCTCAGAACATACAAACTGTTATGTAATCAAGAAATGAATTTCCAAATGAAAATTAATTCATTTAGATCATTTTTTTTTATTTTTTGTTCAAGATAAAAAATTGAAAGGAAAAACATATCTGGAGCTTTTTTTTAAAAGGTCCAATAAACCAAATTTCCAGTTTTTGCTTTTTTGGTGTTTTTGAAACCACCTTGAGTCAGGGGTATTAAAAAACACCCAAAAAGCAAAAACTGAAAATTTGGTTTATTGGTCCTTTAAAAAAAACTCCAGATATACCTACAAAAGAGTCAAATTTTTTTTTGCAGCTGCGTCGTGAAACTACTTACTTTACCTGTTATTCCCAAGCGACGAAACGGTCTACTTTTCTCCACCAAAAATAACAGAATGGTAAATTGATACCTTTCAATACAAGAGCTGAACAGTTCTCCAGTACTGAAATGGTGTAATCAACTCGTTGAAAAAGGAGATTTTTTTTTCTTTTTCTCAAACATTAAGTTTATCCAAGTCTACGAAAAATTCTTAAAATTTTTAAATTCTAATTTCTGAATATTCTGAAAATTTATCAAATGGAAAAATAATCGTTAAAATTAATTAAAATAGTTTCTTAAAAGTTAAGTTTTTTTGATGAAAAAATAGTTATATAACTGTATTCTATATTTTTGAAAAAAAAAATCAATCAGAATCAGATAGGAATTTTAGCAATTTTTTGTATTTTTTCCAAAGAGATGTTTGATTTTATCTTTTGTTTTTGAAAATTGTAAATGATTTGCAAGTTATTTTTCATCAATCCAAAATAAAACCATAAAATTTCGTCAACAATCATTAAATTTAAACGAATTATGGTTTCGATTTTAAATTAAAATTAAAACATGTATTGGTTATTTTTTTGTAATTTTATATTTTAGGAGCTACCCGAGCAGACGGTAATAACTTGGGGATAACATTTTCTGATATTTGAAAATACTAGGCCAATAACATATAATGTTATTTATAACAAGATTTGTTATTGATATTGATTTTTATGTTATTGGATTGTTATTGTAATAATAGACTAATCACATTTTTAGTTATTTTTTGAACAAATCTTTGTTATTATTTTTTGTTATTTTAACAACTAATCCGATCATCCCAATAAAAGTTGGAGGTATTCTTCCATAACAAAAAATGTTATTGCAAAGTTGTTTTGGCTGTCTACCAATATCAGAACAATAACAAATTTTGTTATGATAACATAAACTGTTTTTAAACCCTTATGCAAAAATGGAGTTTTCAAGAACAATCCATAATTTTTTTTTGTTATTTTAACAGTATTTGTTATTGAAATGACATGAATTTTGTTATTACCGTCTGCCCGGGTAACTATTATCGAGCTTATTGACTAGAGGTAATCTTATGATGTCGATATATTGTAAGCACGTTTGAGGTTTAATCGAAATGATGTGTTTGATTTACTTGAATCTCCTTGAAAATGTTGGGAAATTTAGCAGAAGAAATAAATAAATAATTAAAATTCAAAGAGAGGTATCTTCTTGGAAATACAAATAATCATAAAATAAAATCAACCTCCAACAATCAACCACGGCAGCACTATTTCGATCGCACTTTGTAACTCACTCACGCAAAACCCTGCCCTACGACGACGTCGGGAGTAATGCCCTCTTTCCAACCCAATGCACTCCTGAAGTAGGGGGTGAGTTCCACGTGCCTCTAACCCCAAACCCCCTGCCCACGAAAAAGGACGACGACAACGTCAACGACACCATTTGGCGCTCTGATGCTGTAGCCACCGCCACCACCACCGCCGACCGGTCTGTCTGGCCGTCTGCTCTCATTCTCACCCGAAAAATCTCCCGAAACTTGGATCGCAAAAAGCCACTCACACCTTATGTACTTCTAGGGCATTCTCATTCTGGTGGTGTGCGTGGCCAGGACCTGCAGCCTTCCCGCCAGGAGAACACCATCTGATTCCACAACACTCTCATCTGGTTGGGCTGCCCCTCTCCGCGGACTCCTGACCTCCTCTCGGACACCCCCGGAGACCTGTCTGGCGGATCTACGCCAGCCACGCCAGCCAGACTCATCCTTGCCGAAACGTCCTTGCCAGACTGCAGTAGTAGTGTAAAGAGTAACGAACGAAGGGCGCGCAATTCGCGCCGAATCAAGAAAGGGTCTTTGGCTTTGGCTGTCTGCTCTCGATTTTTTATGGCTCTGGGTGAGAAAATCTCCACAGTTGCCTTAATTTGTTTTTTAGATATTATTTGAGCATTTTTTGTTCAACCAAAAAATTAATTTTCTTATTTTATATTTCTTATAGTATTAGACCTGTTCTACAACCTCTAACCATTATACTTTGCATATTTGCTGTTTACTTAAGATTTCAGTCACTTTCTCAATGTTTTGATCATTTTTTTTATAAATCAGTGAAATAGTAAAAACCATACAATAAATAAAAAATAAAATTAAAAAAATAAAAACAAATAAAAAATGTTAGAGTTTTTCTTGATAATAGAATTAGATTTGATTGGTGAGATATGAACGGGCATTTCAATAAACTCTCTGCAAAACAAACCCGCATCTACGCGGGCTTCAATTAAAATATTCGCCAAAAAACAATTTTTCAATCAATTTTCATTCTTTAGAAATCATTGGAAAGAAAAACTCTTGAAATTAATGAAAATTTTAGGGTTGAAAGCGTGACTTTTTTCATGTGACTTTTACAATGTTTATAAAATGAGCAATTCCAGCTCAAATCAGGAATTTTTCCGGTACTTTTGTACCCGACCCTCTCCAATTTCAATGAAACTTTGTAGACATATTATCCTAGGCCTATATACGCCATTTTTGTTTATATGGAGCCAATAGTACTCGAAAATAACATTTGAGAAGGGCGTAAGGTTTTTAAATATTTTTGTATTTTGTAATTTAAAAATTATTGTATCTCGAAGCCGTTGCGTCGTATCAAAAAGTGGTCAAAGACAAACTTGTAGGAAATTAGACAGGCTTTCTGAAAACAAAATACACTGAAACAAAAATACACGCCACATCTATGAGATTTTTTGATTTTTAAGTCTAAAACTTAAATTTAAAGGTGACGTCACGATTTTTTACATTCATAATTTTTGAGGAAATAGCCTAAAATGTTACCAAAAGACTAACGAAAAATGCAGGACGGTATGTCTCTCCTTAAAAAAATACAAAAATCATTTACTAACACAGTTTTTTTGAAAAGTGGTCTAAACGTCAAAATTTTTAAAAACTGGTAGTGGCAATCGATTATCTAGACAATTTTACATAAAAAAAACTTCAAATTGACCATTATCCTATGTCCAATCTTTGGCAAGATACAGCGGTTTAGAAATAAAAATGTTGAAAAAACGGGTTTTTTGTGGTTTTTGTTAATTTCTATATGGCAGACTTGGTTTTTCAGTCTCGTAAATATTTTTACCAAAAAGCTCGTCCAATTTCCCATAAGTTTGTCGTTGACAGCATTTCAATTGGATTTAAGGTTTTACAGATATAAGCTTAATTACATTGCTAATTACTGAAAATAGAATATTTTTTTCAGTGTGGTAGAAACGTGGATAGTAAATTTGCTTACGTAAATATAAAAACGAGTCTAATCAAAAAGCTGACATAGGCAAACTTATGGGAAATTGGACGAGCTTTCCGGTAAAAATATTTGCGAGATTGAAAAACCAAGTCTGTCATATAGAAATTGCCAGAAACCACCAAAAAACCCGTTTTTCAACATTCTTATTTTTAAAACCGCTGTATCTTCCCAAGGATTGGACATAGGACAATGGTCAATATGGAGACTTTTATGTAAAATTGTCTGGAGAATAGATTGCCACTACCGGTTTTTAAAAATGTTGACGTTTAGACCATACTGTTTTAGTAAATGATTTTTGTATTTTTTTAGGAGAGACATACCATCTTGCATTTTTAGTCAGTCTTTTGGTAACATTTTAGGCTATTTCCTCAAAAATTATGAACGAAAAAAAATCGTGACGTCACCTTTAAATTTAAGTTTTAGACTTAAAAATCCAAAAGTCTCATAGATGTGGCGTGTAATTTTGTTTCAGTGTATTTTTTTCAGAAAGCCCGTCCAATTTCCTACAAGTTTGTCTTTGACCACTTTTTGATACGATGCAACGGCTTCGAGACACAGTTATTTTTAAATTACAAAATACAAACATATTTAAATACCTTACGCTCTTCTCAAATGTTATTTTCGAATACTATTGGCTCCATATACACAAACATGGCTTATATAGGCCTAGGATAACATGTCTACAAAGTTTCATTGAAATTGGTAAGGGTCGGGTACAAAAGTACCAGAAAAATTTCTGATTTGAGCTGGAATTGTTCAAATGACATTTTTCCGGGGTCGCTTTGGCTGAGTTTTACACTAATATTTTCTTTTCATATGTAAAGTAAGTATGAAGTAATATTTGTTCTGACCTATACTATGTTTTTAAGCATTTTAAAACAATTTAAATGATAATGGTTTTATTCGAAAGACAAAAAACGTGAAAAACACGCAAAAAAATAATTAAAAAGTGACTGTAAAAACATGAAATAACTAGACAGAACCCGGGCAGACGGTAATAACAAAATTAATAATATTTCAATAACATTATTATTTTATCCTGAACTTTAACTTCAAGAAGAAAAAATAATAACAGTTTCTGATAAAATAACAAGATTTGGTATTGAAGTGATATTATACTGAAAATGTTTAAAAACACGCCAATACGAGGAAATGTTAAACATTTCAAAAACTTTCCTAGCAACAGTTTTTAAGTGTCCATAACACAATCTGTTATTATTTTTTCTTTTGCTAAATATGTTTACAAGACTTTTTTCAAAAACTCTCTACAATCTGGTCACATCGGTCAACATTGTCTCATTAATACTCAAGGGCATAGAAAAAAATAAAATAAAAAAATGTATGGGGAAACTGATTTTCTTACAATTTTATCAACTGGTGGCTCCAAATATCCTCAAAAATTGTATATGAAAAATTATGTACATCCTAGAGCATTAAGAACTCGATCTGGTAGAATAAATGTACAAAAAATAAAGGAACAAAATTCGCAATTCGCAATTTTCAGTGTAAGAACGGGCCTTGACCGATCTTATGCACTAGGTTCCCGACGAACACGCACTGCCCTTACACCTACATTTCACCCTTGCTCTGAGTCAGTACGAGCAGCACGCTAGAACACGCTTTGAGTGTTCGTGCCAGGCATGCACACCTTCTTTTCCGGTTACGCATTTTAACTCGGCCGGGGGTGGTACATTACGTAGGGTTTGATGTAAGTATAAGCGCCTAACTATTTATAGCAGGGGTGACCAAAGTATGGCCCGCGGGCCAAACGTGGCCCGCGAGGTGATTTTTTGTGGCCCGCGGACCCATTTTGAATGATCACGTAAAATGGCCCGTTGACCACTTGTAACATGGTTTTATGCTTTTTAAAAAATAAAGGTTTATTTTAAACATTTTTATGCTAATCTTTTATACTTTTTGTTAATAAAAAATGCTAATGACTTATCAGTATTTTGATCCCCATTTTAGGACACACATATTTTCACACGGTTCAATGTGACTGAAACTAATAAATATCGTGAAAACTTTCATCAAACATTTTTGGAAATATTTATAAAACGTTCAAATTTGACTTAGGTAGAAACCTGTAATTGTTCTAAAAATATAAGTATTCTAGATTAATTTGAAAGTCATAATGACCCTTTTATGAACTGACCCTCAAACTAACTTTACACTTAGAAACCGGGATTTGAACTCATGACAGTTAAATAACGAATCTGATTGACTACCATCTAATTCAGGTAGACACAATGTTGAAATCGGAGGATCGCGGCTATTGCAAATATTTTACAAAGCTTTTGTCGACCGACCCTCCCCTTCCCAATTATTAAAAATTGCCTCAAAAAACAAGGAGCAAAAATATTTATAAAAAATCGAAAAATCAATGGAAACTTAGGTACGCTCAGCTGAAATCAATTTAAACATGAATTCCTCTTCGTTCAGAATCATTTGAGCATGTTCGGGTTTATTGAAAATAAATTTTATTTTTGTAAATTTTCGATGAATCAATGTTTTTTCGCCAAAAAAAAATCGTCGATTCTTTGTTTTTTGAAAATAATGATTGCAGTTTAACTTTACGGTTGCTTAAAACATTTTCTATCATTGAAATTCTAGCTCTAAAAGATTTTTCATTAGTCACACCACTCTGAAATATACATACAAAACTATTATTTGTAATTACCGAAAATGTTCAAAAAATTAATAAAAAATCATCTTATAGATGTATTTTTTAGTCTTTTAAATTAAAATTATTTAGAAAATCTGGCCCGCAAGCTCAATTGAGCTTTAAATTTGGCCCGGCCTCCAAAAACTTTGAGCACCCCTGATCTATAGTGTGCCTATCAACTTTCATTAAAGCAAAAACTGTTTTATTTTTAGTTTGAATTCAAAAACTTATTGTTATTTACTGTGTATTGTTTTCTCCTGACATCATTCCTAGTGTTGAGCCGTGTTTATATGTTGCTATTTCTTTTGTCGCGGTGTTTTGTTACAATTTTTGGTCTTAAGCATGTTATAAAAGTTTACCAAAAATACAATAGTAATATTTGTGTTCCTTTGACCATTCCATAAATTGAGTAAGGGCTCAAACCTTACTTGTTTGAAAAAAAGGGTGAAGATTGAAAACAAAAGACAGTAAAAGAGAATTTATTTTATAAAAATCAAGTATCAATAGCAAGAGAATGATGAGCGTATTTTGAAGAATAAAAATGAGAAGCTAGATGTATTAGATGTAATATTAGACAATAGTTAATAAATAGAGATACAAAACAAGCTTAGATTATAGTAATGATAATTTATAGGACACATAAAGAATTATTCAAATAAATAAATTCGCAATAAAATCAAAAAAGATTAGGCGAATGATAAATAGACTTGATATTACTAGTACATTAAGGAAAAGTATATTTTTAAGGAAAAAAAACAAAGTTTGTTACAGCAGTATCACATGGTAGTAATAGAGTGGAAAAGCTTTGAGAGATAAGAGAATCAAAAGTTAGTAAAATCAAAATCAAATGTTGGATATTAAATAGAAGAATCAGTGAAGAATTGGGAATCAGAACATCAAAATAAAAATAGGAGATAGGTGGTAGCTGAGAATGAAGAGAAGAGAAACCCCGTTGTGCGATGTTTCAGGTACATCCACAGCAGTTGACTCAACATACTGCGAATCAAAACAATACCGTCTACAATCACAAATTACTACCCTTTCCCACATTGTCGCGCCCCTTTCTTTTAGCCGTCTCGACTCTGACCCGCGGTGGTCAAAGGTTTACGATCCGTTTCCACAGGCCACCAGCTAGGTCATCATGAAAACCAAGCCAACGTGGAGGTAAGAAAATAGGACACTCGCCAGGAACCAGAGCTATACTGTTCTGATCAAGATAATTCGGATGATCTAACAGAACTACGGATGTAGTTAGTTACGCTCCTTCCAGGATGTTCCTTACGTGGACGTCAACCGAAGAGCACGCAACAAGGTCAGTGCAATTGCATGCTCTTAGGTATCAATCCTAGGCCTGCAAGAAAGGAACAAAATAGAGGATGAATCCCAAGATTGTCGAGAGCGTTATTCTCATGGGTTCATTTCAACATATCTACTAAACAAATATGAAATTACAAACTGAAGCTATTTGGTACGGTATGTCCACGCATCCCTCCTTTCCTGAGGATTCTGTGAAATGTGATCCGTTCTCATAATCATCTCTGCGGTTAACAGAACGCAGTAGTGCTGGCCACTTAAATTATTAAAATAAAGTATTGCAAATTCCGGTATTCTTGGATGTACTGCCATTGTTCATAAACATACGTTATCAAAAAGTACTAAAATACTAAACAACTAGTCAGCCCGAGATTGCTATTTACAATCAAATTAAAAAAAAAAGATCACAATTTCACAGAGAATTTCTCTAACTGGGGATGGGTCCTGTCTGCTGCGAGTGTATGTGCGAGACACGCGTCCTTGTTCTCACACTCTCTCATGCTCGCCGTATGACGTCGTCTAGCCGATATCCCCCTCCCTCCCTTCCTTTTTCCCTCCCTCCACCAACCCAGATTACCAAATCGTCGACACCTTTTTTGCGACAACAACAAAAAAAAAAGGCAAGCAGTCAACAATTTGTTATCGAGATACACGTCGCCATTTTCGCCGCTGCTGTTGGTGTTGGTGTATCGAAGCACATAGATTTGGGGTCATTGAAATTTTCATTTCGGCGAGACGCGCCGAATGGACCATAAATTTTGCGTCGTCGTCGTTGTCCCCCACCGAAAACATATAAATATGTCCTTTTGGCGCGATGATGCCCCGACAGGGCACTGGAAACGTGTGTCCTCGTCGGTTGATCGTCCTTCATTCAGTTTATTGGTGGTGGGACATGGTGGCTGGCTGAACGGCATCCATGAGGTATTGATGCGACTTATTGTGGTGTGAATGCAAGGGTTTTGGGAAATGGTATGCAAATTTGAATAATTTTAGACGTTAAACAAAAGTACGTCAAAAGCAGAAATTAAAATTACTTTAAAGAAATGTGAACAATCTGAAAAATTTATCAAATTTTTATTAGTAATCCAGAATTTTGGAAATTTTTATCAAATTAAAACTTCAAACTCAAAACCCACTGGCCGGCAGCGAAATCATGTAAAAGTATAGTTTGTATAAGATTTTTGAGCCGGTTTGAACAACAAGAAATTTAGAATGTCAATGAAAATTCATGACGTTTTGGGTTGACACCCCGTAAAGGTAAGCAGATTTAGTTAGTTCGAGAACACAAAAACAAACCGATTTCCTCTATTTGCTCCTCTTTCCTCTCCTAGCAACTTTTCCCCAACAGCATCAGTCAGCATCCAGCATCAGTGATGGTGGAAAACTTTCCACGGTAGTAAATTTTTTACTCAAACAACCCATTTCCACCTCAAACTCACCAAAACCAGCTGGATGTTGGTGGGGTTCTCCTGCTCTCACTGTCTGGCAGCCAGCATCCGAAATCCGCAGACAGCGCCCCACCAGACGGAGGGAACGAGAGACCAGACCCCAGACCTAGAAAGGACGCCGCCAGGGTTCAATGACCAACGCTGGCTAGGGCGCACTCATACACATAGGGTGGCACTGGCCGGGAACAGTTCTGGTCAGTGATGGAGGAATTAAGCTGGTTTATTCGTCAAAACAATCGAATTTTGAGTTTTTGACGTTTCGGCAAAGCTAGGATCTTCTTCAGGGTTTCTTTTTTATTTATAAATATGACGAAAATTTTGATGCAAAATAAAATTGAGGAGATCTTCTTCACTGCTTGAAATGCCGGGGTTGCCATGGAGGATGATCCCGGGATAACTGGCAAGGGCCAGCCAGTCACAAGTCGGCAGTAGACGGAGGTGTCACAGGTGGAAGGGGTCTGGAAAACCACGTCGTTCACCTGTGCCGAGTTCTGCGTTGCTAGTACAGTTCTGGGAAAACGCCGACGCATTGCGAGAATGTTAAGAATGTAACCGCGATTGTAATTTGCAATTTTAAACATTATATTTGGCTTGAACAACAATCCGGCCTCTAAAAATCAAATAAACTGTATTAATATTTCCGTCTATTTTTCTTTTTTTTTTTACAAATCGAAAACTCTAAAGATTTTTGACATTTTTGTCATTCTTACTAAAGAAAGGTACAGGTTTTACTTTATGGCTGGACATCATTTTCAAGTTCGTAAATATGAAGATTCAGCATGAATTTTAATCGGAAAAATCGCTAGAAAATCACACTGCATCGATTTTCGACGCACTGTCGATTCATCTTGACAGAGCTCATCTATCTCCAACCCTCGAATTTTGAGAAAATAAATTCCGTGGAGATCGAGTGATGTTCGTGTGTGGTAAAATTTTGCCAAATTTTGTGTCGCGTCGTTCTCAGCTCCCCTGAATCCGATTTTGATTCTTCTGAATGCAGATGAAAGCTAGGGAGCTGAAGCTGGGCGAGTTGTCGCTCAAATTTCGAAACATCCATCTGTTTTCGGATGTGGATAGACTTTTCAACAAAATACAAAGTTTTCAAATGAAAATATGGTCAAAATTTTTAATTTTCATATCTTTTATTTATCTTAAAAATTTTAATTTTTTAAGCTCTACAACCTTCTAAATTTTCATCCCGATTCATAATTTGGTTCTCGAGTTAGAGCCGTTTGATTAACCTATCATAAGTAAAAAAATCCCTAAAAAAAGATAAAAGCCCACCTGGTGACCTTCGCCAACATTTTTCATTCTTATTTTATCCGAATTTTCTTCCTACATTCATAGTACAGACAATGAGTGAGCATCTGAAACAAATTTGACATCGATCGGCAATCCCAATCAATTTTTAGAGCGATTTACTTTTTGCCTTTCTTACTAAAGAAAGGTATAGGTTTTACTTTATGGCTGGACGTCATTTTCATGTTCGTAAATATGACGATTCAGCATGAATTTTAATCGGAAAAATCGCTAAAAAATCACACTGCATCGATTTTCGACGCTTCGTCGCCAAGTCGACAAGTTGTCAAGTTGAGCTTCGAATACTGGCGCGAGAATGCTGGCGCATATAGTTTATGGCTCGAGATATACTCGTTTGTAGTAGCTTGTAGCAGATGTTTTCAGAACATGTCAGATATCCGGCTACAAATAATTTGTTGAAAGTGCTATTTTGCGAGAGTATAGTCCTCTCGCGTGTTCATTCGTTCATTGGAACAGTTCATCCTATTGAGTGGCTTATATGGACAAATGACCGCCACTTAGTCACCGAACCAGTCACCTGCCCATACGGCAGAGGCACGGTTCAATATGTCGAAGGTCTTAGCTTCGAATCTCGGTACCGGTACTTTTTTTTTGATAGATGAACTTTTTTTGATAATGAAGCCATGAGTAAAGTACTCTCGGTAGTTTCGGGATTTATCCTCTCAGTCCACACACAGTTCCATTTTACTACCGAATCGTGCTCTTTATCCTCTCGTATGCCGATGTCCAGTTCTGGGTGTAGGCTTCATTGGATTCCAATAGGAGCTTTCGAAGCTTTTCATCTTTTCTATCGTTTTCAAAGTTTTCAATGCTCGCGACGCCAATGGCTATCTACCTAAGGTATCACGATTGAGTGTGTAGTGGTGCGGTTGTAAAAATAGCTATCCTCGACTCACACGCGGTTCACTTGTACCTCGGTTTTGCTTTGCGCCTGCTTTGTTCGGTTTATGGGCTCGTACCAAAACTAGAAAACCAAAACCGCGGTGTGCGTCGTTACTGGCGCATACTTGCGTTTGTCATAAACGCTTGTGTGATAAAGAATTTGTGCGATTAAAAATATTCTTTTGGTGAAAATTGCGTTTTCAATTTCTTTTGGAAAACACATCATTAATAATACCTTGCTTTCATCATAAGATTTTTTGTATCATCATCATCATTTTGTGCTGACGTTATAAGTCGATGTTATCCCCCTCCAAAACTTTTTTTTCGTAAAATCGCGATAACTCGTGATATAAGCAAACCCCTTGTGTTTATATGTCATTTTTTTTGTAATTGTCTGCTCTACACCTTTGTAGAAAATTATTACACTCTAAAAAATAACCCTTCAAAGTTAAAAAAACGCGAAATTTTAAAATGAAAAAAATTGTTCTAAATGAAAAAAATACCATTCTAGTAGATACAAAAAGTACATTAAATTTCCCATAAAATGAAATGTTCCAAAATTTGTTACAGTCAAGTAACGAACAATGGGAGAATTTTTAAAACTTTTTGAGTGCTTTTTTCGATGAACAATACGTTTTTTTTTCGAAATTCTGAGTACGCCATCAAATCGGGCGTCTAATTTTACATAAAAGTCCCTTTGGCACTAAATTTATTTCTCATCACCGTTTCAGGCTGCAAATTATTGAAAAACCCCTCTTTTTTCGCATGTTCAAAAATGGAAGGGGTCGTACCACCCCTCCGTCACGAGATATCAAAAAATGGACCTCGGCTTCGTGAATTAAATAGCAATGGAAAATGATATAACACATTTATTTAAAAAAAATGCACGGTTTGCAAGAAAAGATTTATTTTGGAAAAAAAATGTTCAATTTTTTGCAATTTATAAATATTTCATGAAGGAAAAACACCCCTGCATTTCCAAGAAGCTGATTTTTGTTTCTAAAATGTTTCTTTTTGGAGATCGAAGATGCTGATTGTTGAGATAAAGCCTTTTAATGCTCAAATTTAGCGGAAATGATTTTTTCACAGTGTTATCAAATTAGTTTTCCTTTGTTTGTTTGTGTGTTCCTATTTGTTTGAAAAAGATAAAAACATAAATTCAAAGACATTAATGCTAATATTTTTTTTAAGAAGCCATATTTATGTAGCAACAAATGTTTTTGGAATAAAAAAGGCATCATTTTCTAACACTACTGCCATCTAAATTTTGAAAATTTTCTTTTTATTTTCCCCAAACAAAAATCTTATAAATATTTGATCGATTCAAGTACTTTTAAAATGCTATAATTTATTGTATCTTACTCACTGGAATGCATGTTTCTAATTATTCGGAATTGGTAAACATAACATGAAGACAGCGTTTGTGCGTCACTTATTTTCATCATTCTCATTCTCTAGCAATTAGAAAAAAAAAAACAATAAAAAATTTGTAAATCTGTATAAACAAAAAAAATTAAAAATATGCCTTTCAAGACAAACGGCCTTTTGAGACGTTCTGCCTTTTAAGCAATAACCAAAATTCGACCTTTTAAAGTTTGGGCTTTCAGGTCTGCCCATTTGCAAATCATGAGGCAATCCCCTTAGATTAGTAGAAATATTTTTAAAAGTTTTTGTTTTGAAGTTTTTTTCGAAAAAATATTTTTAAAATCCCGGGAATCTCCGGGAACCCGGGAAATTTTTGAAACTGTCATAAAATCTATGCTTTTATTATGTTTGTTATGGTTTTCAAGCAACAAATTATGGAATTGAATCAGCCGGACCCTAAGATGACAGTTTTCGTGAGTTGCGTGTATTCACCGACAGATGGCCAGTGGGCCTCGTCGGATCCGCCCATTAATTACGCAACTCAAAATTTGCATGGGAAAGTTTTTTTTCGTGACGGCTTTTGCGGCACGCTCCTTTCAACTGTTCTAGACTAATATTTGGACGAGGCGTATCTCTAAACAATTTTTTTACAAAAAATATTCCAAACTGCTTATTTTGTCGTTTTAAACCGAAACAAGGCAAAAACTATATTTATTTAAACTATTCGCCATTTTCAAAAATTTGGCTAGATAATATCAAAGGCCGCCATCTTAGGCCCACTGGGCCCACAAAAAGAGGTACGCTCAGTTTGTATGGGAGCTGTCAACATGCTCCCGGGCTGAATTGAATCTATAATTTGTTGTGCTTTGGATTTCAAATGTAAAAAAATCCCTTAATGGAATTTATCCTTAATGCTTTATAAATCTTATCGATTACTAAGTATTCCATTGTTCATCTATTTCCTGAAATGTGAATTGACAGACTTAAATTTGATTTTTTTTTATTTCAGGAATTCCCGGGACAAACTATAAAAATTCCCGGGATTCGGGAATTCCCGGTTTTGGAAAATTCCCGGGAATTTTGTCCCGGGAAAAACCGGGATGGACGCACTACCCCTGATTTTTTGAACAGATTTTTAAAGGGGGGGAGGGGCGACTTACTTACTTTACTTTTACTTTTACTGTTTGTACAACGACATAAACTTTGAAAAAAATAAAAAATTTGGAAGTAAATTTGGAAAATTTGTGAATTTTGGTGAATATGGAAAATTTGGTAAATTTTTCAATTTGATAAATTTAGAAAATTTGGTAAAGTTTTCTTGCAGAAAAGGAGCTGATGTTAAAAAATTACCTTACAAAAAAAAATAAGCTGATGCTAACGAGTTGAAGTTGAACCTTTTCAAACTTTTATTTCAATATCCCAATTTGGAATAATTTAAGACTCGTTGACCATTTCGATGCTAGATTTTCATTAGTTCATCCACTGCTGGATCGAATATTGTTGGATAAAATAGGAAAGGTAAACTAGATTGATTTGACAGAATCAGAAAAAAATAAATTAACGTCATGATTCGAATTCCCGGACGCTTTGAAACCCGGACACTTCAACTTGTTTTATTAATTATTTGGATATAAGTTTGCATTATGAACTGTGTTAGTTGATGAATTCTAACATCAACTTTCATTTAAAGTTTGTTTGAACACTGTAGTTAATGCCAACACAATTAAATAAAATAAAATAATAAGTTTACCAAAACTGCGAAACATTTCAACGGAAATATTTCATAAGCGTCCGAAGCACGGGGAAGTCAAAGCAGAAATTTATGTCTTTGATTTTCTTAAATTGTAGCCATTTTTTATATAAACTATCGATAGTTTTGATATTAACAGCTTATTTGAGACCTAAAGAATGCCATTCACTAACATTTCAGTCCAAATTTGTGCGATTCATAAGCAAAATCGAGTGTCCGGAATTCGAAACAAAAGTGTGCGGATTTCGATTCAGCTTCTTAACAGTGTCCGGGATTCAAAGCACAACAAGTAATTTTAATTTTCAAATTCTGATGAAAAATTGTTAGAAAAGACATATTTGGCATGCATTCTCTTAAAACTGACTGTTTATACTAAATCCTGATGATATTTCTACATTTCCAACTTATTACATGTTTTTTTTGCCAGCTATAACAAAAATAATATGGTACCGTCAGTGGGGGTGACATTGGGTGTGGGGGGTGAGATTGAGTCAAAGTGATTTTTAACGGATTTTACCATTTCTCAGGTTATTCTCAATGAAACTGAATTCTGTTAAAGGGGTTGTGCAGGGGACATCTTAAGATGACTTCGCTGAAAAAAAATTCGTTCCTAGAACATATCCTGTTATTTTGGCAGATGTCTAAAGTTGGGGTACGTTTTTGGCCAAAAATGACCTCTCGAAAAATAATTTTTCTAATATTTTTGTTAGAATTGCTCGAAAACTACCCAAATGTTTGAAAATCTCCACTTCAAACATTGTAGCGTGTCAATACGATTCCCTCGAACAAGAAACGCTGTTGGATGACTTGTTTTTACCATATCTTTGTATTTCAGCATCATTTTAGTTTCATTTGACCCAATGTCACCCCCTCTAAGGGGTGAGATTGGGTCAATTTTCAAACAATTGACATTTAAGGTAGTGTTCATCAAAATCGACCATATTTTGGGAAAATGTTATAATTAATCAAAAGTTGAAATCGTCTATGATCCATTCGAATTAAACACTTTACGTAGAGTTTAATATTTTACCTGTTAAATACATTCTTTGTGGTTTTATCTTTCCACAGCCGGCTGTCTAAGATAATCCATCTAAACGTAAATAAATCACAAATAAACGGGAATAGTCTCAACAGCAGCATCCGATTGCTTGCCTTGGGAATAATACATCAACCCATTAAACAAAACTTATCGATTATTTGGGTCACATCATCATCTTCTATGATGAATCCTGACCATTACCCTTCCCTACTAACAAAATCCCAAGTAGAGTTTTCCGGCACACGCGGGGGTGTGGATATCGTATAGAACCCACCCTTGGTAGCAGCCTGTGCTAACTAACATTCCCGTCCCATCCCCTCGAGATCTACAAACTGACATGGCGGGCGCCGTTGGTGGCCAATGACTATTACCTATCTACAGCAGCTCTAGTTTTGATGATCTTGATGTTTTATCTTTTTAACGCATTCATGCATGCTGTTGATTAGGGAAACATCACTAGATCGTTGAAGCGTATGATCGCTTGTGCTGATAGGATATTACGGTCCTGTTCAGCAACGGAGAAGGACAACCATGGGTGGTCTCTCATGCTCATGCTCATGCTCTCATATTTTGGGAAAATGTTAGTAAACTATCTAAGAACAAATCTACGTTAAGAGATTTTCGATGTTATTTAAATTGTTTTTGTTATTAAGAAATTTTGAGAGGTGTTTCGTTTTTTGACCCATAGTCACCCCCACTGACGGTACTAAGTGTCCGGATTTCGAATCATGACGTTATTGAAAGCATCCGTTTTTTAAAGAAACTTTTCAGGTTTAGATAACAATGAAAAACGTTACTTAATCCACCTTTAGGTGGTTGGTGCCTTCCTCTCATTTATAGTGATTCCAACCCGCCTAAAATTTCCAGTTGCTTATGGATCTCCTCTAACGTTCGCAGCACCTAAGAGGTCCTAATAAAAATAAGTGATGAGTAAAAAAAACAGACTACCTACAGACTTTTTGTCAAGATTATACAGACACGGCCTTTGAGGAAAATGGCATCCCTCTACACGGCTTTCTCGTGGCGATCAGACCTGACCAGTTGAGGTTATGTGAATTCAGACCATTATTTAAATTGCTTGTAATTTAAGATAGGTAAGTCAGATCTTGAAAATTCTTACTCCACCTAAAAGGTCTTCTCATATGCTTTCTAAAAATATATAACATATCTCGGGTGAGTTTTCAAAAAGCCGTAAGAGCCACCGTGACCTCCGGCACTAATTTCCGTTTTTCTCCAAATTGAAATAATATTCCATTTGTTCTGAGTTAAGGGCACTTGAAGGACGTGTAGATGAGTAATCTGATGCATTTTTGAAATTGGTTTTTCGTAAGTAGGACGAGTACCGAAGCAAAAAGGGCTTTGTTTACCAATGGCTTTTGCGTCCTTTTGAAAACTAATCCGAGATATGAGGGTTTCATGAAAAAACCACCCTTTATACCATAATTTTAATTTAATATGAAACAGTTTTTTTAACATAACTTTTTAAATTCATGATAAAACTGCATGAATTTAAATAGCAACTTAGGGGACGTTAAGACGGATCGTTTAAAACCATTCCGGCCAAAATCGGTTGAGCCTGTGACGAGATATTTCAGTGATATTGATTTGGTACACATGTCTACATACAGCCAAACACACAGACATTTGCTCAGCTGGTGATTCTGAGTCGATATGTACAAATGAAGGTAGGTCTAGGAGGTCTAATTAAAAAGTTCATTTTCTGAGTGATTTTATAGCCTTTCCTCAGTAAGGTGAGGAAGGCAAAAATGGAAGAAACAGTAAGAGCGTTCCGTTACAAATATTTTTATGTCAGCCTGAAAATCATATTTTTTTTCAAAAACTATCAAAACTCAATGGCAATGAACGCGCATTCAACTAAACACAATCTAAAATGCATTTTCTTGCGTTGATAATTATTTTTAGCTTGCTTGAATTAATTCACAAATATTTAGAATTTTTGTTAAAAAAAAAACAATTTCTTTGAAATTTAGATTTTTTAAAAATCAATAATGTTTACTTTAAACAAAAAAATGTGAAAATTTGAAAGGTGTGGAATTGGAAGGTTGAATATCATCTTTTTTTTTGTTTTTTTTGACGGAATATCACACACAATATCACATTACATTACATATTGGAAACTGATGTACATAAATCTTAAAAGGCAAAATCTTAACCTATAAATTTCAAAATTTTGAATCATATCGTCGAGGACAACGACCTCTTTCCATTTAATACTCGCATGTAACCCGTTGCATACAACTTTCATGAAAAGCCTCGCCGAAAATATCTCCTCGAGGCATCCGGCCAGCAGCATAGTGATGTTCTCGTTGTCGTCTGCTCTGCAGCATAGTTACCATATTTTGGGTGCCAAAAAGTACAATGCTCCAACCGTACATGTGTGTGCTTGGGGTGGAGAACAAACTATTGCCGCGGCGACATTCCGTCCTTCTCACCACCAGACAGGAGAGCTGGTGAGGCAAAGGCCACCACCAAACTCCCAAATTACCCCACTGGGAAATCAACGATTTGTCTGAGCGAGTTCGAAGCTCAAGTCTTTGAGAAAAATCAAAAATTAATAATGCGAATTGAAATGCGTCTTTGAAGACGGCGCAGACAAAAGCCATTTCAGCCCGTTTAATTACATGATGCCAGCCCCTGAATGTATGCAGCCCAGACAGTCGAACGTTCTGTTGACTTTGTGCCAAACTTTAGCGCCCGACGACGACGTCTCTCCGACATCGGCAAAAGACAGATGGCAAATACATGCTCACCTTGCTTCGTCCCTCAAACACACGAACGAACGAAAAGTACTTACAAAGATATAATCTCCTTCCGAAAGTCGACGAAATTACATCAACCAACGCCAGCCAGCCAGCCAGACGAGGTCAATGACAAAAGCCAGCCAGCCAGCATCCCGACAAAGTTGGAGAAGGAGTGGAGGAGCTCTGCCCGGAACCAGGAAATCAGGCTCGTTACTTCCTGGTGAAAGCTTTTGCCCGGGAAAATCGAGCCTTGGTGGTGAGACTTCCGCGTTCGCAGCCGGAGCTTGGACGGGGTTCGTCGTCTCGGGCGTTTCTGCGGGAAGAAGGGATCTTTCCGGGGAAGATGAGGGATGCGATGCTGTGTGGCTGTTTTATGTGTTCATTGAACGAGCTCTAAGATGAGTGTTTTGGGAGCGAATTTTCCATCGAAGCGTTTACGCTGGCTGGTGGGATGGATGGTTGCTGTCTCAAGCTTGGATTTTGAGGAGAAATTTCAAATATTTTTTTGTTTTTCTCCATTAAACAAACAATACAAATTAGCTTACCGATTTTTTTTTTGTGTTACTAAAAGGTGAATACCTAAAAATATTTATTGTAATAGTCTATTTTTTAAATAGTGTGGTTAGGTGACGAAAAAAGGTGTGGATTTTTTAAAAAGTGTTGTTTTGAAAACAATGATTGAATAGCTCATGTTAGTTGGAATTGTAAAAACAACCAAAATTCTAATGATGAGTTATTCTCAAATTATTGCTTCGTTGAGGTTGAAGGATCAACCTTTTTTTTGTTTTGCTCTCCAAGGAAAATCAGAAAAAAAAAATTTTCATGATCAAATCAGTTTCTTTATATGTTACCTAGGGGAAATATACCCATTTTAAGCCTAATAAGCGGTCGTGTTTGAATGATGCTGGATAATCTGGAGTGTTCCTTGAAATTTACTAAAACCAAGTACACCAACGAGTAGAGCAACTTTTTGTGAACATTTCTGTGAAATTTCACTTTTATTAAAAGTTATGCTATTCCTTTTATAAGCATATAAGGAATAATATTTCAAAAATGCATTCTAATCAGTCGAGTGCATTGGGCCACGCCCATTTTTCTATTTTCAGCTTAGTTTTTTTTTCTTCCAGCGCTCTTTTGGGTCTGCTAAGTGCTGCCAAAATTGATGAAATTGTAAGCGAACAGAAAGAAAGTTACCTGGCATCACTGGCTCACTCCAACAGGCGCTGCTAGTGGTGTTGGTGGCCACTCTTTGTTCTTTATTTGCCTTCACTTCTCGCTCGGTTTTCTTCAGCCTTCAATTGAAATGGGTCGTCAAAAGTCAAACGTCAAAAGACTTGGCGCGATTGTTATTTGATGGCGCTTGCTAATTATTTACATGTTTCGGGATTATTTTTCAAGTGAGTGACTAACTAATGTGCAAAAGAACATGTTGCCGGTAGTTGGAAGCAATTTCATATCTTAAGCGCTTTGAAAACGTTAGCGCAAGTAAAAAGATATTGATGGCAACTTTCATCTCGCGTGTGGATGTGTGTGTCACTAAAATGATGAAAAATGGTCTCGCAAAATACAAATTATGATCAAATGTACATTAAATTTGATCTTTTTGGCCAGTAAATGGCATAAATTTGCGTGCTTACTTGCGGCAGTGCTGTTGCTGGTAGGTTTATAGGCTTAATAGTATTTTTTGAGCTTTAATTGAGCATCAAACTCTTCATATGACGAGGATAGATGATGTTTGATTAGAAAGGGTATATTTCCCCTAAAATGCATGCCCTCCATTTTCATCTGATAATTTCTCGGGAACTTTTTGTTTGATTTTGAATATTATAAGCTGGGTGCTGAATAGTCGTTCGCAAACGGTAGTATTATAATCGATCATTAATTTTTTTTTTTTTTGCAAGAATGAAAAAAGTTTGAATTGAAGATTGTAGGCGAGATCGTATTTTTTAAATAAATATTAGGCCGTTGCAAATATTTTTTGAAGTTTATGTCCCTCGACTCTGGCCAAAGCTTGTATCCATCCAGAAGCTGAAAATCTGCTCTGTTTGTTGGATAAGCTTCGCTAGAATTAGCGAACTTTTTTCGCTGGACCAGGAAGAGCAGCAGGATTCCAAAATTAGCCAGGGAATTTATCCACGACTTTGCAGAATGACCGCAGTTCTTGTCACCCGTAAAAAAGAAAATAATCTTCAAACCGATCTAAACCTGAAAACACACCCAATTTTCCAGCAAAAGATGACAAAAACTAGACAAAATAAAACAAATACACTCAACCCCCGGTGGTTGGTCACTTTTTCGTTTGACACTTTTTTAGTTTGTACCCCGTTCGTTTGTCAAAGTCAAACTAAAAAGTGACGAACTGTCACTTTTTACACGGCGCTCACGCACACTATCAAATCAAACGTTTGGTAGTGTGTGTAAACTCCGTGTAAAAGGAGTGTCAAACTAAAAAGTGACCCCGTTCGTTTGACAACAGTTGGTGTCAAACCATCGGGGTTTGAGTGTACTACTGATTATAATACAGCTCATTAGCCAGTAAGAAAAAAGTCATTCTTGTGCTTGAGCAGCCTCCTACTTTGTAGATGTAAATAAAGTGGGATCATTCGAAAATCACGTTACGCATTCTCTCTATTCATCACCCAGATTATAAGATATTTTTTTTTCAATTTAAATATTCATGAAATTCCAGTGTTTAAAACAGGCTTTGAGCATAATCACAATAATGGCTCCTAGATAAACTTTCAATGTTATGTTCATTTAACACTTTACATTTTAACTAAAAAAAGTTGCATTTTATCAACATCGATACTTTTTGATTCCAAATTCAATTTTACACCCAAAAATGGTTTTTTTACTATGTATTTTTCGGCGAGTTTTCAATACACCATATGAGCAACTCTCTACGAAATCGGCCGATTTCAACCATTTTTTTTTTGTATCATTGGTTTACCCCTGGGTGCTGAAAAGACAGAATGCGTAACGTGATTTTCGAAAGCTCCCCACTGCTCCCCACTAATACAACAGCACTACAGCTGTAAACATAAACAAAGTAGAAGGCTATGTTCAAGCTCAAGCGTGACATATTTTTTGCTGCTGAAGTGAATTGTTTTGAAACATTTTGGATCTGTTGATGTTGATGTTTTCGATGAAAAATTAAGTGCATCCTACTTTTTTCTTCGTATACTAAACGATGGGCGGCCAAAAGAGGCCTTTTTTTGTTTTCCACGTGATGAAAAATTGTGTCAAAAGTGGGTGGAATTTCGTGAACCAGAAGAGCAACCAAATGGAAGTTCCAAGATTATGTATTTTTGATGTGTAGTAATAATATCGGAGCAAGATTATCCAATATTATTTGGTAGGTACCATTCATAGTTATTGATAATTCGTCGCTAACATTTCAAAAAGCGTCATAATCATAGGTTTTGCGTGAGACATAGCGATTTTGAAATATTAGCAACGAATCATGCCAATCTCGATTTCAACCCTCTTCTTAAGATGTTTTGACTTCGAATACCTTAATAGCTCGACGCCATCGACTTTTTTTATTCCTGACAAAATAAATTATAGATCGATCACAATACTTGCCACTTCTTGGTATTATTTTGCGAACAGTAAATTGGTTCCGCTTTGACAGTTCTAAATTGAGGCCGCTTTGCGGACAACTATTCTGCACCCAGGTTTACCCATACAAGTCTCCATACAATTTTGGCTGCTGTCCATACAAAAATAGTACGTAAATATTCAAAAACTGTAACTTTTGAGTGAATTTTCTGATCTTTCAATCAACTTTTTTTTTACAAAAACTCAATTTCCCAAAAAACATATTTTTTTGATTTTCGAGATTTTTTGATATAATTTAGGGGACAAAAATCCGCAACTTTTGAGCTATAGAGAAACATGGTCAAAAAATCTGCCGCCGAGTTAAACATTTTTGAAAAAATAGTGATTTTTGGAAAAAATCGAAATTTAATGCAAAAACAAATTTAACGTAATATTTTAATGTAAAATTGAATTTCCAATCGAAAAGTACTTTCCAGATTTTTTGATAAAGAAACAAAAAAAAGGTACAAATTGCAATTACAGGCCACGGTGTCAACATTTGAATGAAAATGCATCATACACCTGTCCAGTTGTTTTGCAATCATTAATTTGCAAAATTTCTAAATACTGACGAAAATTTTATTTTGCGAGAAAAAAAAAGTTGTTGCGGTGCTGTACATTGCACTATGGGGTTTCAGGCGGCCATAAATCGAAAAACCGATATACTCTAATTATTTTTATTCGAAAAAAAACATTCTAACTAAGAAAAATCCGGAGTTTGAAAGTTGTAGGTTCAAAATTCACTGAATTGGAAATGGTAAGAAAAAACATGTTTTTTGACAAAAAATTATTATTTTTCATAGTTGTACTGTGTAGCTGTTTATGTATTTTTTCCTGCATCATTATATATATTCAGAAAGGTAATTGATTCAACTTTTCAATAACATTTTACAAAACACACTTTTACAGGCTAAAAAAATAATAAAAAAAAAAAGATGGATTTTTATTCAAAATTTAGTTTTTTTCAACTTTGTTAATGGAGTACTTTTTTTGTGTGCATTTGTGCGATCTGAAAATTTTGCAGCTTAAAATTTGAACCATGTCCTAACTTGTCTCCAAATTTCAAAGTGCACTTATGTGCACTTTTTGAGTTATGCCATTTTGAACATTTTGATTCATGCAAGAAAATTAATGATTTCGCGTATACGCTTGGTTAAAATCACATTATTTACCTGCGGAGGCAGAAATGACGTACCTGCTATGTATGTTTTGAAATTGATTTGATATTCATGACTTTGTTGGTTTAATAAAATTAGAAATTCCTATTCTAAGTATTTTACAGAAACGATTCTTCGAATATTCATATCAGTTCGTTGTTGTGTTCTTTTGAAAGTATGGATAATAACACCGTAGTGTCCCTGTACGATACGATCCCTGTCTTCAAAGAGAGGTGGATTTTAACTCAAGAAAAAGGGGAGGGAGATTGAACGTAAATCTGAAACTTTAACATAGCATAAACCGCCATTCCGTGCATCAAATAGACAGAGCAAGAATATTAAAACTCACCACTTTAATGCATGTGGCCTCAAATATATGAAAAAATCGAAAATTAAACTTTTTTTTTGGAAAAATATCAAATTTTATTTGTTTTCATTATACTAAGTACAAACAACACAAAAAAGTCACAGAAAAGCAAAAAAATATTTTTGGCCGCTCGCTTATATGGAAATACCCCATAGTGCATTGTAATTTCATAAAAGTTCAAAATATTTTTAAACGAGTCCAAATATGTTAAATATTATTATCAATGCAGAAAAAGGCATTTAAAATTGTTCTCAGTTGATGAGACTTTTATTTCCATTAAAAAATTTCTATTTTTTTGAAAAAATATTTTTTGCTCCCTGATTTTTCAAACCAATTTTGAAAAGGGGGGCGACATAAACTTTGAAAAATATTAGCAACTGCCTAAGGTTATAAAAACATTTTTCGATGGTTTTGGAACACCTGGGACCAGCGATTCTTAACGGGGGTACCGGGCCTACTTGATTTACATGACAGGGAGTACCAGCCTAGAAGAAGGTTGAAAATCGCTGCCTGGGATGTTCTAGTCCATCCGAAACTTCCGGAAATGTTGTGCAACAGGCTTACCAAGAGGTCGACGGTTTTTGACCCCGGAACATATCCGCATAGCTTCAGTGAGTATGGTAGACTAGTTTGCTGATGTGTTGGAATATTCTTGGACATCCAATGTCTCCTTGGGGTTAAGATCTGTGGGTCTACCGCCGTAATGAGCCAGAGGTCGACGGTTTTTGACCACGGAACATTTCCGCATAGCTTCAAAGAGTAGTTTACTGATGTGTCGGAATGTTCTGGGACATCCAAGGACTCCCTGGAGTTAAGATCTATGAGCCTACCGACGTAACAAGCAAGAGGTCAACGGTTTTGGACTTTGGGACAAACCAGCATAGCTTCAGTGAGTACGGTTAACTACTTTGCTAATGTATTGGGCTGTCTTGGGTCATCCAAGATTAATAAGGGTTCTACAATTTGGGACTCTAGAAACTTCCTCAGCATGTTTATAATTGATAATGGTAATAAATAATCATGATGATAATATATCATTGATTGAAAATTTAAAAAAATATTTGCCAAATTTCTCGTTTGTACTCAAAGTTTGAAGAATTTGCCACCTACCTTGCTGAAGTACCCCACCGTGTGGCACCCGTCGCTATCCGCCAGCGTCATCACGTAGAACAGAAACGGCTCCACGTCGTAGTACAGCGTCTTGTGGTCTAGGAAGAACTTGGCCAGCAGGCACAGATGCTGACAGTACTGCTTGTGCCGCTTACCGTCAACCTGCCACACACCCAGCTTACCCTTCCGGTAGATCTGCAAGTAAAATTACAAAAAAAAGTTTAATTTTAAAATGGAAAGCTACAAAGTGTCCATAGTTACCTCATCGCCCGGCGGATGCCGCCACACGCACTTGGCCGCGTGCCGCTTCATGCCGACCTCGGACTTTTGGTACCGCAAACAAAACTCGCACAGGTACAGCTTCGGCAGCCGGGCCACATCGTCCGGGTACGGACTCTGGTACCAGACCTGCATGATGTGCCGTCCCATCGAGATGAACCGCGTTCCCTTGCCCGTGACCAACTCGCGCAGTTCGTTCTCCATGCACTCACTGGCGGCGGCTTGCGCCTCCCGGAACAGCTGCAGATCGTAGTCGGGGACGATTCCCTCCAGCTTGGGTTCCAAGTCAATCTCATTCTCGTCCCGTTCGGACATGGGTCGGGGCTTCTCCATCGGGGGTGGGTTCGGTTTGAACTTGAGCCGGATGTCGCGGATTTTCTGGAGGTAGGCCTTCTGGTCCGGCGTTTGGATCTTCTTGGAGCCCTCGTAGACCGGGGTGCACTTTTTGCGTTCCTCTTCGCGACGTTTGCGCTCCTGGAGGGCATCCTTGGTGTGCTGGGAGGACATGTTGTGGAACATTGGGCACGCTTCCAGCGTGTAGTGCCGCTCGAACTGACCACCGAGGTGGCCTAGCGTGTCGCAGGCTACCAGAGGGCAGCGGTTTTCAACTGGTTCCGGTTCCTCGACCTGGGAGAATTGAAGAATTAAAAATAAATTGTAATTTCGATACTCTGAAACGTTGTTTCCGTTTTTGTATTTAGAATTTGTAAAATTTCCAAAATTTGCAGAAATTGTAAAATTTGTAGATTTTTTTAAAATTTTGTAAAATGTAAAAAAATGCAAATTTGCAAAATTTGTAGAATTTGAAAAAAAATGAAAAAATTGTAGGATTTGAAAAATTTGTCGTATTTGAAGGAATTTAATTTTGTAGAATTTTTAGAATTTGAAGGATTTGTAGTGTTTGTAGGATTCGTAGATTTTTTTAAATTTGTAGAATTTGATGGATTTGTCGTTATTTTAGAATTTGTAGATTTTGAAAGATTTTAAGAATTTTTAAAATTTGTAAAATTTGTAAAATTTGTAGAATTTGTTAAATTTGTAGAATTTGTAGAATTTGTAAAATTTGTAGAATTTGTAAAATTTGTAGAATTTGTGAAATTTGTAAAATTTGTGAGATTTAGTAAAATTTAAAGAATTTGTAGAATTTGCAAGAATTATAGAACTTGAAAAAAATTGTAGGATTTGAAGAATTTGTAGTATTTGAAGGAATTTGATTTTGTAGAAATTTATGAATTTTAAGAATTTGAAAAAATTGTTGTGTTTGTTGAATTTATAGAATTTGCAATTCATTTAGAATTTTTAGAATTTGAAAATAAGTAGAATTTTAGAAGTATTTAGAATTTTACAAATTTTACAAATTTTGCATACTTTGTAGAACTTAAAAAAAATGTTAAAATTATAGGATTTACTTTTCTTGAGAATTTGTAGTATTTGAAAGAATTTGATTTTTTCAAAATTTGTAAATTTGTAAAATTTGTAAAATTTGTAAAATTTGTAAAATTTGTAAAATTTGTAAAATTTGTAAAATTTGTAAAATTTGTAAAATTTGTAAAATTTGTAAAATTTGTAAAATTTGTAAAATTTGTAAAATTTGTAAAATTTGTAAAATTTGTAAAATTTGTAAAATTTGTAAAATTTGTAAAATTTGTAAAATTTGTAAAATTTGTAAAATTTGTAAAATTTGTAAAATTTGTAAAATTTGTAAAATTTGTAAAATTTGTAAAATTTGTAAAATTTGTAAAATTTGTAAAATTTGTTAAATTTGTAAAATTTGTTAAATTTGTAAAATTTGTAAAATTTGTAAAATTTGTAAAATTTGTAAAATTTGTAAAATTTGTAAAATTTGTAAAATTTGTAAAATTTGTAAAATTTGCAAAATTTGTAAAATTTGTAAAATTAGTATAATACGTAATTTTTTTTGTATACTTTGCAGAATTTTAAGGATTGGTAGAATTGTCACGATAATTTGTGAAAATTTTCAAATTTGTAGAGTTTGTAGAATTAGAAAATTTGTAAAATTTGCAAAATTTGTAGAATTTCAATTTTTTTTTGAATTAGTAGAGTTTGTAGAATTATAGATTTTGTAGGATTGAAATTTTATAGTTTTTTTTTTCAATCAACTCACCTGCATCAACTCCTTCACCACAGCGTCCTTCTTCTTGCTACTGTTCTTCGCCTTGCCCTTCGTCGGCACAATCGGCGCCTTCTTCACCGGACTCTTGGACGCCGACCTCTTCACACTGTCCCCGTCCGATTCCGTCTCCGAAGCATTCTTCCCCAGCAGATGCTTCGACTTGCGCGTACTCGACGACCTCGTCAACTTGCGCGTCTGCTTCGTCCCCTCGCCCTCACTGTCACTTCCGCCACCGTCCTTCCCGTCTCCGCTCCCTTTCTGCGGGGTCCTTTCCAGCGGACGCTTCATGTTGGCGTTGCTCTTCTTGAGCTCTTGCGCGGCTGCGGACGTCGCGGCCGTGTTGGCTGAATTCGATGGAGTCGAGTCTTCTGAGGAATCGGAATCGCTGTCCGAAGAGCCGGATCCGGAGGAAGAATCCGTTGAAGTGGAGGTGGCGGAGGAAATGTCCTCTTCTGGCGGTTTTTGTGCCGATTGAGAGGAAGTTTGGCGTTGGGTTGATGAGGTTGTAGAGCTTGATTTGGAACCGGTTGCAAGAGTGGATGACACTACGTGTGGTTTGACCAGGGCCACTGGTTTGGTAACCGGACCGGTTGTACTAGTGGTCGTTGCGGTGGTAGTTGTGCTGGTGCTGGTGCTGCTGCTTCCGGTACTGCCACCTGTGGCAGGGGTTTTGCGAGGGCGGCCACGACCTGATGGGTGAGAATGGTTGTAAATTACGTTTTCCAATGCCTTATAAATTAAACTCACCCCTCTGTTGATTCTGCTGCTGCTGACTTCCGGCACTTTCCATGCTCGTCTCCTTCCCAGCCGCAGCCGTCCCTTCCTTGCCAGATTTCTGCGCGGTCGCAACCTTTCCTCCCGCCGTTGCCTTTCCCTCCGTCACGGAACTCATCGGCGCCACACTGGCCGTGGCTCCTCCGGCCGATGGCCTCCGGTCCTTCTGCGGTTGCTTTTCCTTCTCATCTTCCGACTCGGAAGAATTGACCGGCGAAAAGATGCTCTTCTTCTTCGCCTTTGTGGACGGTGCTGAAGAGGCCGCCGGATTGGGACCGCCACCCTTTTTCGCTATCGGAGGGGTAATTTTGGGCGGTTCTTTGGCGCCAACGCCGGCGGATTTGGCCGCTCCCTTCGTAATAGGGGCGGATTTCGGTTGAGATTGCTGCTGGTGATGGTGAGCTTGCTGTTGCTGTTTGATCACGGAGGGAGGGACCTTTCCGCCGGTTATTGGGGGAGCGACTGGTGCTTGTTGGGCAGGTTGCTTTTCCTGGGCCTTCTTTTTGGCGGCTTCCGCTTGCTGAACCTTTTTCTGGACGACCGGTTTGCTTTCCGGCGAGGAATCTTCATCGCTGGAGGAAACGGAACTTTTCGAGAGTTTCTGCTGCTTTTGGGCGATCACTTTGGCGGTTGCGCTGGCCTTGTCCACCTCCTTGACGGTTCCGGATGAGGCTGATGTTTTGGATGCGGCTCCGGATGCATTGTTGGCCACTTCCGAGCTGCGACGGCGAACGACCTTCTCGTTGGCTTTGGGAGCTAAAAATAAGACTTATTGAAATCTGTTCATAAGCAAATATCCCTAAAACTCGTCTTACTATTGGCGCTTGAGTTGGTGTTGCTAGTTCTTGCCGTAGTCGTTTCCTGCGAGCTGGACGAGTCGCTCTCACTGCTAGAACTTCCAGAATCGCTTCCGCTCGAGCTGCTATCGCTGGAACTGGAATCCGAAGAGCTTCCGCTGCTTGATTCCGTGCTGCTCGTTGACTGCAAATCTCAAACATGTTAGTTAAGTCATCATATTTCTTGAATGCCAAGAATTTGTACCTTTTTTCTTGGCGGCATTTTAAATCAAAAAAATCGTAACACGATTTAATTCCCCCTTAAATTTACAAACAAAATTAAAATCGATCGGAATACCGAAACGCGACGACGCAAATTTGACCGACGAACGAAAACATCAACAAACGAGAAAAAAAACACTTTAAAACCGGCCGAAAATCACTTGAAATTCAACCGAAATTGCGCGATACCCAGCGAAATATCGTTACGACCAAGAAATTACACTAAATTACGCGAAATACAACGATTTTCTACAATTTTTATGAGAAATATCTTCACCAAACACCGAAAAAACAGTTTTCTGTTTACGCGTCCCGAAAACACTGAACTGTCAGAAGAAGAAAAGTGAAGCCGTCACTTGACAGCGCAGCGCCAGGCAGAAGGGTGTAAACAAATCCCCGGCACTGAAAATAAACATGGTTGAGAGGACGGGAAGGTTTGCACTGTGAAAGGGGAATAATCATTTTGGGAGGATATGTTACACAGATTCGCATTTTAATTATTTTTTTTATTCATGTATTGCAATATAAGGCTTTCTAGTCAGAAATTTACCAATACATTCAAAGTATGTTTACATTACAGCTGGACGATTGTTTGCATCAGGTTTCCTATCTCTTTCTAGCAAAAGTTTTTTGTCAGGCGACTTCTAGCTGGTTTTTTTGACTGACCGCCCGATATGTCAGCCAACATACTTCACAGGGCTGTGACAGCTCGAGCTCGATCATTGTTTGCATCAGGACACTGTGACAAGAAGTTCATCATTTTTGAGTTAAATTATATTTTTTTCACTGGGCCTAGATAGCCTTATAGCACGGGATTGAAACTCGTTTGAAAAACCTGTATCATTTTCTCATTCGAAACAGTGGCGCCACGTGGTGGTAGCTGCCCTGTTTATTACAGTGTGAAATCTTCTATGGCCAATCCAAGGAACCAAAATGTGACAACAGAAATGTCCGCCCAAAAGGGGTTTGCAATAAAACTTATTATTTTTTACAAATTTTCGAACAAATCAGCAACGAATTACAAGTTTGACAGTCGAACTACACTTAAAAGTTGGTTTTGTTATTTGTTTTTGCAAAACCGCATATTTTTAACGAAAGTGCCAAAAATATTCGTAATCACCTTTTGCCTCTTGGTGGCGCTTTGTGTTAGTATGTGTGAGGTCGATGTTTGCGGACGTGCACGCATAACACAGAACAGTGAGAACTAGCGAAAATGCCTCACTTTCTACTGATACAAGTCGCCATATTGAAATTGCTTGAAGATTCATACCCGTGAATATAGCTATTAGATATGTTCATTTTTTATGAACAACGGTTAAACACGTCTGGAGTTTTTTTGAGAAGGTCCAATAAACCAAATTTTTAGTTTTTGCTTTTTGGGTGTTTTTTAATACCCCTGACACAAGGCGGTTACAAAAACACCCAAAAAGCAAACACTGGAAATTTGGTTTATTGGACCTTTTGAAAAAACTCCAGACGTCTTTTTTGTTTAAACAAAAATTTGCTAGATTTCAAAATTTCAAAATTTACAAGACGACATTTTCTACATTAAATAATATATGATGCCCTTAGAACAAGCTGAAAAAGATGAAACTTTTTGTCAAAAATGGCCTCGTAGCCAATTATCAAAATTAATTTGAAAATCCATTTTGAACATGATGTCGTCGTACGAAATGTCATTCGGTCCAGACTCGAAGTATCCAAAGGCCTCGAAAAAAAAACACTTTGGATCTAGACTCGGATATTCAAATTTTCGAATAATTAAATCATGAATAATTTTTTTTTTGTTTTATTTTGTTCATTCGAGCTTAAGTTTAACCCCAAAACTACTCTTTAGTGATTTTGAATTTTTGTATCCAAGATGACGGCCAAAAAGGCAGAGATGAAATATTGAGAAAACACATCTGTTATTTTTTAAGGTTTTTAACAATTCAAATTTGACTAAAGTGGGGTTGCATAATTTGAATTTAACGATAACAATAAACAAAATAACCATACAAATCATCTGATAATCAATTGGGATAATCAAAAACTTGAATAATCGAGGCTATCTATCTATCTATTAGTTTTGGGCGAAATATTTGTTGAATTTATAAAAGTATCTAGCGATAAAAGGCAATTTATAATAAATTTCCATTTGTTTAAGTTTTATCAAAATACTTTTACTTAATAAAAAAAAACAAAACTTGCCAGGAACAAAAAAACCATATCAAGTTTTAATAACGTACTGTGATTAAAGATTATATCACTTGATGTTTCAAACATAACATTGATTTTGTAATAGATATTTATGGAAATTCATTAATGAATCCAATTCTAAAATAAATAGACACCTTCAGCTTCTGTTTCAATGTTTAATGTTCAATAAAAATACGAATTAAATATTTTCATAATTTTTCTATTTTTCCTGAGCTTTTTACAGAAGTGTTCAAAGAACCTTGAAAAGTTACATTTAAATCATTCAAAATGAAAAACAGGTTAAAGTTTTCTTTTATTTTAACTTAAAAATATTTTTGTTAAAGAAGAAAACTCGGGTGAGTTTTCAAAAAGCCGTAAGAGCCACTCCGACCTCTGACACTAATTTTCGTTTTTCTCGAAAATGAAACAAAATTTCATTTATTTCAAGTATGGGGCACTTGAAGGACGTGTAGATGAACAATCTCGAGCATTTTTGATGTTGGTTTTTCGTAAGTAGGTCGAAAACCGATGCAAAAAGGACTTTGTTTACCAATGGCTGTTACGGCTTTTTGAAAACTAATCCGAGAAAAGTTCTTTTCAAAAATTTCTTTTTAAATTTCAATGTATTTTTCTTGAAATTAAACACATAGTTCAATGAACTTATAAATTTCAACTGGATTCTACAAAAAGTTTAAAAAAAAAATTTTAAATAATGTCTTCACGGCCTTTCATGACAGAAAATACCTGACAGCACGTTTCAAGAAGACCAAATTTGATCGATGGTTAAGGCTACCAACTGTACGGATTTTTTCCTTACCATACGGACTTTCGAATCTCTTCGCGGATTTTTAACAGGCCGGAATTTTTGTAGGGAATTTTACGCATAATACGGATTTGTACGGAATTTTAACAACTTTTTAATCATTGAATTGTTTTTTTGATTTGGTTGAAGCTTTTGTTAACTACACAGAAAAAATATGTGAATTTACTTGACACGGAAAAAATGAATTACATGTAAACTCAGTTGATGTTAACGTAAGATTCGACGTAAACGGTTGAATCACACGTAAAATCATGTTTTTACGTATAATTTGTTACAAATTTACATCAAATTGCATTTAAATTTAAATGTTTAATGACGTGCAAAAGTGTTACATCATAAATGATGTAACATTCGGAAATATTTTTTTGTGTGTAGAAATTTTTATTTTTCTGTGAGTTTGATTTAAAAAGGGAGAGTTTTCCTGGGTTTCCTCAATTCAAACTTGATTATCAATAATTCTAGAGTTTTTGAACTATTGTCTTTCATATGTTGATAGGACCTTTAAAAAAACTCTAGAATTGTTCTTTTAGAAATTCCTTACTATATATATTTATCCATTTCCAAAGGCTTTCTAAAACTTGTGAAAACATTTGAACATGTGAATCAACAAATCTAGAGTTTTTTTTAAGGTCCTATAAACTGTTGTGTTTCACATGTCAAAAGGTCACACATGTCAAAAAGTCCTATATTTCAATAAAAAAAAACTCTGGAAAAGTGTTCGTGAAAACACTAAGAACGGTATTATTCGTAAAAGCAAACTTGACATTTTGTAAACTTTAAAACGTTTAACAAAAAACATTGAAGAACATAACGATTTGATTCAAATCACGGTTTATTTTATGAATACTTTTAAACGTGCAACGTGTGAAATTTGTTAGCTGTAAAAACGACACAGTTTTATGTTTTTAATTCTCAAATTTATTAAACTTAATTTATATAAATAATTCATTGACAGTTTTTGTTATACCATGGTGTCATATCGGCAAAGTGTACGGATTTTTGCTCAGCAAGAGTTGGTAGCCTTATCGATGGTAAAATGTAGTTGAGTCTTTTTTTTTGCTTTGAAATTAAAAAAAATGATTAGAAATGTTGTTCATAAAAATCAACAGGACACTATTGGAAAGACACCTCAGAATCCAAAACTGCAAAGTTCTGTAACTGAAACGAAAAAAGAAAAGTTCAGTACCTAACCGCATTTAAAATCGTAAAATTTTCAAAGTCAGACAATTTAATTTATCAAAATTGTTGAAACATTTTGATATTTCAAAAAAATATATTTGTAATTTTTAATATCAAGTTAAAATTTTTAAAACGTCATAGAAAATAAAATTAGTTTCTTATATTTTATTGCGATTTTAACATTGAAATATTTCTTTAACAAGTATTAAAAATATGGGTTGTGCCTTTTATTAACGGAAGTTGTCAAACCAAAGTTGATTTTTTATTATTCAATATTTTGCATGTATTGCTGGCACTTTCGAGCACTTTTTGGGAGTTGAACATTAGGCTTGAAAGCTTCTAGAATGTTGTGTTTTTTTGTCAAATAATTGCATTTTTTGATATTGTTTTTAATTAAATAAAAAAATGCTGACAGAATTCTTGATCAAATCAGTACCGTTATTTCCGACGATTATAAGTTGGAGTGAAAGGAAAAGTAATTATTTAAAAAACGGAAGCACAAAGAAACGTTTTTATACTTTCACTTTACTTGAATTAATTAAGTATCATAAATTGTTGTGTATGCAGTACTCTTTACATTGTATTTTTCAAATAAACAATACATTAAACTTTGGTTTTCTGATGAAATTTCGATTTATTTTTTTCAAGGTAAATCAGTAAAAAGTAATCTTTAACACACAGTTCCCTGGCCTCCCTTTATCGTGCAAAGATTGACGGAGGTGGTAATGACTCGGGTGCATGTCTCGGCTAGAAAGGTGGTGCGAAGCCAGTCTGAAGCTCACTAGCGCCACTGGCAAAGTGGCGGCTGCTAGCGGAACGATGTTGGAAAAATGTTAGGGTGGAGCGCCTGAAGTTATTTCAAAATAGTTATTTTTGATTACTTTTTCTTTGAGTACTTTTGAGTGTTATGAGACTTGTACATTTACTAAATTATATTTTTCATCAATAGTGGATCCCTTCTGAATTTGTCTTATTCTGATATTTTCTTCATTTCATATTTTGTAATTTTTCTTCGAAAATAAATATTATCACAGATATAAGAAGACAGATTTTAGTTGTTCTGTTATAATTGCAAGCAATTCTCATATTCAACTATAAAATATATTACCTGAGCTGTTTAAAATAATATGTAAAATTATTATTGATAGCAGCATCTAAGCAAATCCACCACCATATAAACTCCCTTTTCATTAGTTCATTACCAATCCTCCCCTTCTTCCGGCCAGCACTGCAAGTTAGTAGTAGGAATTAGCCTAATCCTTCCTCCTATAACAGACGGCAGTAAAGCATCGCGTCGAGTGGAAATAACTTTTCCACACACTCAACAATTACACACACACACACACACACACGTTCATCACAGCACAGGTTCGACGAATAGTTTTACGCGGAAATTTTCAACGCGCGTTTGTGAATCAAGCGAACCAAAGAGTGCTAATAAGCGGACGCCCTTTTCCGCGGATTTTCCATCATTTTCATGGTAGAGGGGGGAGTTGGGTGCTGCTGTTGGAACAGTGGATCTACAATATGGTACTGTGAAGTGGAGGAAGTTTGGAACATTAATTATTGTTTGAATAAAGTTATTCTTTCATAGAAATAGTGCATAACTTTAGGCTATTGAATATTCGCCTACAAATGAGTACTTCTTTCTCAAATCAACACTTTCCAACGGTTTCACCCACTCGAACAAAGTTACTAATCTAATTACAACAAATTGCGGCGCTCCTCACGGTATGCAAAATTATGAATTGCAATTTCGCTGGCCACAGTCCGGGTGCACCCTCGAAGAGGGGTTCTTCCGTCGGAATGTCTATACTTTTGTTCGATCTGTCGCCGCGAATTTGTTTGACGAAATTCCTGATCCGCGCGCGTTCGAAAATGGTGCACGCGATTTCGTGGAATTTGTGTGGCTTGTGCGCCTAAAGTTATGCAGCCTTGGTGCACCGTGGTGAAGCAAATCGACTGTAATGTGCGATTGAATTGAGGGCTTTTCGATTGAGCTGTTTGATTGGATTTTGGAAAGGCACGTTGGGTGATTAGCTGCGGGGGATTTCCATTGATCGCTGGGTGTAATTATCGACACTAGATTTGGGGGGTGGTGGGAGTGCGCGACGCGATTGGATTTATGTGACGAGCAGTGCAGAGCATTGAAAAGGATTTCCTGTTGTTGTGTTTGAGGAGTATAGAAATTTGAATTTTAATCAGGTAAATTATTTTTGTATTGAGTTATTGCTTTTTGAATTATATATTACAAGAATTTGAAAAAAAAAATAATTGCAAAAATCTCGTGTTTTGGTATAATCTTAAGATTTAAAGGTTGTTAGAAGAAATTTCCAGAATGTGCAAAAAAATCTTTGACCGAGTTATGAATTTTTTGATCCAATGCTGATTGTTTTCAAAAAATCTAAATATTGGAAGCAAAATTATTTCAACTTAATTTTTCGATGTTAAATCGAATTTGCAATCAAAAAGTACTTCAATTAAATTTTGATAAAGTGCACCGTTTTCAAGTTACAGCATTTTGAGGTAACTTTTTTGAAAATAGTCGCAGTTATTCAGTTTTTTTTTAAATTAGTGCCCATGTTTGTCAACCTTTAAATAAATATTTTTGAAAGGCTGAGACAATTTCCCTATTTTGCTTTTTTGAACTTTGTTGATACGAACCTTAGTTGCTGAGATATTGCCAAGCAAAGTTTAAAAAATAGGAAAATTAATGATTTCTTAGTCTTACCCAAACAACCCACAATTTTCTAATGTCGATATCTCAGATACTAATGCCCCGATTTTCAATGAAAAGAAATGAACCGATCTTTTCGAAATCAATATTTTATTTTTTTTAATCAAGACTAAAATTTCAAAATGGCCAAACCAGGGCTGTGGACTCGGAGTCTTCAAAACTCGAATAGCCGGAGTCAAAGTCGGCTAAATTGTATGAGGTGGAGTCGGAGTCGGAGTTACCTAAAAAAAAAATCAGTGTTTGTTATAATGCGGTTTAATTCACAAAACTTCTTATATTTTTAATAGCTTTCGAAGTCGTATGCACTGCGTTGCCGTTTTTTTCATTTTTGTAAAGAGATTTATCAGATGCCATTATGTTTTTGAAGCATTTATTTTGTGATTGGAATGCTCTAATTGTGTTATTACACTATGATCACTGATTGATAACCCTCTCTAAAAGTCCTCTCTAACCCAAGTATGTTGTACAAGAACTCAAAAAAATATACAATAAACAATATTGTATTCCAAAATATTCAATTGATTCTTGACTGCTTCGTTTTGCCTAGATTTAAGAACCCTTTCAATTTTAATTTGACCAAATCTAATCCAGTTCTTTCTGAAAAAGTACACACACAGTTTTTTTACCCCGATAGCGAATGCCTTGGAGTTTTGAAGTAAATCATATTCCAGCAAAAAGATGCGAATGAATATTAATCATTGTTTTTGGAAATCAGGAATGATAATCACTGACAGTACAACTCTTCCATTAAATAATCAACGATAAATCCATTCCTGGAACTCAACATGCTCATTTTGTTCATAACTTTTAACTGCTCTAAAACGTGCTGTCCCTATTCGCACATTTGTCCCGATTTGCTCAGATGACGGTTGTAAACATTAAGATAATCGAAAAATTTTATGTATTCAATAATTATTTCATTTATTTTTAAATATTTTTTGCAGTTTTAAATATTTTAGACGCGATACAAAACCAAGGTGACTTTGACAGTCACTATGCTTCTTATAATTGTCTGACTAATAGTGAGAAAATTGAAACAATCTGTTGAATCGATCGTTAAGGCTAGGTTTCTTTTAATAATTCTTTAATAAAATAAAATTAAAATATTTAGATTGATTAGCATTAAAAATTGCCTACAAAACTAGGAATATTTTCTAATGTCTGTTTTAATAACGTATAAAACTTGTTACCTAAGAGCTTGTTTTTTCGTTTTGTGGTTCAAACTTATTTTCCTTGAGAAAAACTTGTCACTTCGAGAGTATTTAAATAATCCTATTTATATCAATATTTTCAAAATAATAGTAAATTAACTTTTGATTTTTTTCAAAATATGTGGAGTCGGAGTCAAAAATTTGTTTAAAGCTGGATTCGGAGTCGGAGTCGGAGTCGCTTGAAATATGACCCGACTCAGCAGCCCTGGGCCAAACAAAATTTAACGAATGTTTCTTAACGTGTGTAGAATCTTCGCTCCGGTCTACACGTCCGCTTGATGCCGCAATCCAATCTCAAGTGCCGTTTGACATTTACTCGCTTGCTCCTGTTCGTTCGTTCGTTTGACAGATCTCTTCGTCTACACGCTGAACTTGCTTTACTCTTTTTATGTGTAGGTTTTATACTTGGAATAACTCATAACTCTACAACGTCATGATTCGAAATCCGGACACTTAGTACCATATTATTTTTGTTATAGCTGGCAAAAAATCATGTAATAAGTTGGAAATGTAAAAATATCATCAGGATTTAGTATGAACAGTCAGTTTTAAGAGAATGCATGCAAAATATATCTTTTCTAACAATTTTTCATCAGAATTTGAAAATTAAAATGACTTGTTGTACTTCAAATCCCGGACACTAATAAAAGCTGATTCGAAATCCAGACACTTTTGCTTCGAATTTCGGACACTCGATTTTGCTTATGAATCGCACAAATTTGGACTGAAATGTTAGTGAATGGCATTCTTTAGGTCTCAAATAAGCTGTTAACATCAAAACAATCGATAGTTTTTATAAAAAAAATGCTAGAATTTAAGGAAATCAAAAACATAAATTTCTGCTTTGCCTTCCCGGTGCTTCTGACGCCTATGAAATATTGCGATTGAAATGTTTCGCCTTTTTGGTAAACTTATAATTTTATTTTATTTAATTGTTTTGGCATTAACTACAGTGTTCAAACAAACTTTAAATGAAAGTTGATGTTAGAATTAATCAAATAACACTGTTTTGACATTCATAATGCGAACTTACAGTATGTAAAAAAGTATTTACACCCCTTGGGCACTATGCACATTTTGTGATGAAACATGTAAAAAATTTAAAGTTTGACAGAAACTCATGCCAAACATTTTGCTACAAAAAGCTCATGAAAAGATGATTTCTATAAAAAGTTATATAACAAATACTATTACGAAAATAAAAAGGTGCAAAAAAAGTTTGTACACCTTTCGAAAAATTAACATAAATAATGTTATTGGTTGACAAATCACCATAAATCCAGTCTCCCAACTCCAAATCGGCATCCTTGACTGATTAAAAAAATAATTTGGATTGAATATAAAGTTCACTAACTACTTAGTATAAAAGTTTATATAACTCTGGAAATTCTATATAAAACTTATATAAACTTAATTTTGCAAACTTTCAATTAAACTAAATGTCAATATATTACCATAGAATTGCTAAATAAACATTTTGGAGTGGGTATAACACCGTTTTGGGGGTATTTGTATCGATAGAATAGATTTTTCGTTGGAATTTCGTACCAACCCGGAATTACGTCGTAGGAAAATCCGCCGGCATCCGAACCGGTCCACGATTCTCAAGTCAACCTATGTGGAATCGGAAAGGGCATAAAATTTCCGATCTTTTGATACCCATACATCTAGGTTTTCTTTAAAACCTACGTTTTTAAATACCTGGGCAAAAAGTAAGTTTGATCCACGAGAACAAAAATTACGAAATTCCATACATTTTTGGCAGGTTGCTCAAACGAAACCATAACAACGTTTTTGCTTAGGTATTTAAAAACGTGGGTTTTATAGAAAACCTAGATGTATGGGTATCAAAAGATCGGAATTTTTTTTTGCCCTTTCTGATGTCACATAGGTTGACTTGTGAATTGTGGACCGGTTCAGATGCCGGCGGATTTTCCGACGACGTAATTCCGGGTTGGTACGAAATTCCAACGAAAAATCTATTCTATCGATACAAATACCCCCAAAACGGTGTTATACCCACTCCAAAATGCTTATTTAGCAATTCTATGGTAATATATTGACATTTATTTGAATTAAAAGTTTGCAAAATTAAGTTAAGATAAGTTTTATATAGAATTTCCAGAGTTATATAAACTTTTATACTAAGTAGTTAGTTAACTTTATATTCAATCCAAATTATTTTTTTAATCAGTCAAGGATGCCTATTTAGAGTTGGGAGACTGGATTTATGGTGATGTGTCAACAAATAACATTAGTTATGTTAATTTTTCGAAAGGTGTACAAACTTTTTTTGCACCTTTTTTATTTTCGTAATAGTATTTGTTATATAACTTTTTATAGAAATCATCTTTTCATGAGCTTTTTGTAGAAAAATGTTTGGCATGAGTTTCTGAACAAAACGTAGTACTAGGTTTCTGTCAAACTTTAAATTTTTTACATGTTTCATCACAAAATGTGCATAGTGCCCAAGGAGTGTAAATACTTTTTTTACATACTGTATATCCTAATAATTGATAAAACAAGTTGATGTGTCTGGATTTCGAAGCGTCCGGGAATTTTAGGTGTTTAGGATTGTTTAGGTGAGACTTAAAAAACATAAATTTTCTCGTTTTTGAACCTTTGCATGGCTCAGCAACTAAGGGTCGTATCATTTTTGAATGGACAGCTGCCAAATTTGTGTGGAATACTATATGGACAAACTTATGATGCAAAATGGCTTCTTTGGGCATACTGAAGGCACCAAAAAAGTTTTGAACGGATTAAAAAATACAAAAAAAATCGAATGACCGAAATCTCAAAGAATTGCTCAAAAGATTTTCTTTCGTAAATTTGTGATGGGTGCCAGAAGTATTTTATTTAGTTTAATTTGTTGTGCATTTGAAGAACAATATGACAAAAAAATAATGAAATCTTCTGAACTATCTAGAGTTAAATTTAATACAGCATGGTTCCTTCGAGATCAACTTTGTTGACTGATCCCATGGCAAAAAAAAACCGTTAAAAAACCCGGTAGGCTCGTAGTCAAATATTTCCCCGCCACAGTCCGTAAGCTATATTTGAAAGACTCGCGCACCCAAATGATAGCAAATCTGTCCAGTTTTGGATTGATCAAATATGAATTTTCCGGATTCGTCACATGCATAACATTTCCACATGTTTTAAACCTATCACAGACGCTCGGAAAACATTTATCCTCGCACTCCTAGGCTAAACTGGACGGAAGCACAGACAGAGCTTCGAAATGCGCCAATCGTCATGAATATTCTCAAAAAACGGAATGAGAATCTTTATTCAGCTTTTAAAAGGGTGTGTTGAGAAATAATTCTGAAGGTTCTCTTTCAGACTTATTATTTTTTTTAGGTGTGAAAAACCCCTAATTAAAGAACACAACTTTTTGAAATGTTAACCTCAAAATTCTGTTGCGATTGCACCACCATATCCCAGGATCAGTTCCGAGTTGAAATAATAACATATGCCGTGACAAACCCCTCAATGCTGATGCTGCCAAATGAACCGATGATTCCACTGCGACAGAGAGACGGAATTAGATTAGCATAAATCTTTCCCCCAACGCCCCCCCCCCCCCACCAAAAGCTCCCCCCTCTTTGCTTATCAAAAGCTCACTGCTCGCGCGCCAATAATCAGATTACATTCGAAAGCAATAAAGCTTCCGCTTAATGGATCACATGTGAGCCACGTTCGGTTGAGGGTTTGAGGCTTTAAGCAGATTTTTTTGTGTTTGTGCTGGTGTTGCATAGTTTCAGGATGAATCCTCCTTCATGTGAATGGTGGAAATTGAATTTGCATAAATCAGGGGGCTTTTGTTTGCTTTTTGTGGTTCGCTAATAAAGCTTTTTTTTTGTTTGTGATTTGGCAAATGAAGTGTCAAACAAGGCACGAAAATTGGTATCGTATTTCATTAATATGGTTGATTATATTTACCAGGAGAGGAAATCAAACGGATATTTGCTGTTTATTTAGCTTAGTCGATCATGGCCTCCTTCATTATTCAAGCACAGGTTTTTTTTATTTGATAGCTGTGCCAAGCAAGACTGAGGTGTTCAAACAGATGAAAGAGTTTAAATTAAATTTCCATTATAAATCATAAATAAAGCATAAAAATGATAGAAACCCAAAGTTAAAACAACCTAAAACCAGTTTGCCAATATTTTGCCTACCACAGAAAAAGCTCCCGATTGTCACTTTCCATAATTTAAAAACGGAAAATTTCCACACTAGCCAACTGCCAACACCATTAATCCATCTGCATAATTTGCGGGTTTCCTTCCGAACTGTGTGACCTGAAAAGCATCCCCTTTGTCACCAACCTCAACCAGCACCAGCCATCCTCTGTCTGCAGATGTAAAGTTAAAAATTTAAATTTTGCCTGAATTTTGCATACCATTTTTTGTTGCCATCATGCGGTTACACACTGGCTGGCCACTTCTGTCGAAACACGCGCCACAAAAAAAAGTGTGGAAAGCTTTACTCTGTTGCGCAATATAATCAATATTTTATGGCACTTCCCCCCTTCCTTCTTTATCTTATATTGACAGCGATGACAGTTACCCTTTCCTCCTTTACCGTTTTGTTTGGAAAAGTGTCATTTTAAAGATTTGAGTTCAGTTCTTTAGAATTTGAATATTATTAGTATAAAAATACAAATATCTTTATAATATCCAACAGTCATGAAATGTTAAACAAAAAACAAAAAACAAAAAACAAAAAACAAAAACAAAAAACAAAAAACAAAAAACAAAAAACAAAAAACAAAAAACAAAAAACAAAAAACAAAAAACAAAAAACAAAAAAACAAAAAACAAAAAACAAAAAACAAAAAACAAAAAACAAAAAACAAAAAACAAAAAACAAAAAACAAAAAACAAAAAACAAAAAACAAAAAACAAAAAACAAAAAACAAAAAACAAAAAACAAAAAAACAAAAAACAAAAAACAAAAAACAAAAAACAAAAAACAAAAAACAAAAAACAAAAAACAAAAAACAAAAAACAAAAAACAAAAAACAAAAAAATAAAATATTTGCAACGGCCTTAATGATGAATGAAAAATAACTTACATTTTTCTATCAACTACTCACTCTTTGACCTTTTCCGGCCCCAGCTATAGTAAAGACTTCATGGCCATGTCGTATTTTTATGCTTTTGCTTTGATTCATGGCCTCACGGAAGACACGTGCCATCCAGCTCCAGTTTCTTGCATCGCCACTTGAGGAAAGTCGCCCGAAGCCCCACGATGCCGGTTGGCGGTCAACAACAAATAGGCGACACTTTTAATCCTTTTGCCGGGGACTATAAATAGCAAAAGTTCAAGTTTACGCGGGGAAAATGATGTTTGTTTTGCTATGTTTGATAACTTTGCATAACTTTGTCTTACAGAAGTGCATAACTTTAGTCGCTTAAACAAAACAACAATTTAGTTTTAAATAATAAAACAACAGTTTAATTGTCAAACCCATCAAAGTAATTTAGTGAAACTCGCAATTGTTTTCGCAATTGGTGGTGCATCAATTATGCAGTGCCGCTCGCCGCTCGAAATTGGCTCGTTCAGCACAACTCGAATCAGTTGTGCTTCTAATCTGTTAACAGTCCATAAATATTATCGCCCACTGTGGGGACCGCCAACCAGTTCCGGTGATCTACCGAGGGGACATTCATTCCACATATCACGTCGATGATATTTATTGCGATTACGGCTGTATTTATGGTTGGTCGTTCTGGGAGGCTTCATCAACCGAGCGATGATGGTCCCGGGTTCTAATCCTGGGGAATTGCTCGGACGGGTGAATGTCCCACGGTCGGGAATCGAAGGGGAGCTACCACTGGAACCGGAGTGGTGGCCTCCGGAGATTATTTCACGCGTGACGGGTGAATTTGAGTGATTTAGTAACTATTTTGGATTAGATTGTCGTTCTAGATACAGAATGAAAACTAAGTGGGACTGTGATAATTGAAATGACGGAATTTGATATTTAATTTTTTCGTATATTTAGGTGCAACTAATTTGCAAAGCTTGTGTCACCCCCCTCCTTCAAAATCGGGCCGAAAATTCAAAGGGCAACACAATATTTTTACAAAAAAAAAAAAAAACTATAAATTTTAATCGAAATAGAAGCCTAATGGACTGTAAGCATCCCTAAATGTTTTTCCCTCGCAATTTGTTTTCGTAAAAGAGCAACTCTCTACGAAATCGGCCGATTTCGAACATTTTTATTTTTTATATTTTTTTGATTTGGCTCAAACTTTGTGGGGGTCTTCCCTATGACCAAATAAACTATGTTGTGTCATTGGTTCACCCATACAAGTCTCCATACAACTTTGGCAGCTGTCCATACAAAAATGTTACGTAAATATTCGAATATCTGTAACTTTTGAACGAATTTTCTGAGCAATTTGGTGTCTTCGGCAAAGTTATAGGTATTGTTGAGGACTATTGAGAAAAAAATAGGTACACGGAAAAAAAATTTGCCGATTTTTTAACTAACATTTTTTTCACAATAACTCAATTTCCCCAAATATCTATTTTTTGATTTTCGAGATTTTTTTATATGTTTTAGGGGACAAAAACCCGCAACTTTTGAGTTATAGAGAAACATGGTCAAAAAATCTGCCGCCGAGTTATGATTTTTTGAAAAAAGTGATTTTTGGGAAAAATCGAAATTACATGCAAAAACGAATTTGACGTAATTTTTTAATGTAAAATTAAATTTTCAATTGAAAAGTACTTACAGATTTTTTGATAAAAGTTTTCTAAGTCTCACCCAAACAACCCACCATTTTCTAATGTCAATATCTCAGCAAATAATGTTCCGATTTTCAATGTTAAAACATGAATCTTTCGCGAAATTTTCGGATTTTTTCGAAAATAATAATTAAAAAAAATTAAATCAAGACTAACATTTCCAAAGGGTCAAACATAAAATATTACGCCCATTTAAAATGTTAGTCTTAATTGGGCTGTTTGGGCGAGACTTAGAAAATTTCAATTTTCGTGTTTCTTTTTGTTTAAGCCGCTGTATCTCAGCAACCAGAGGTCCTATCTTCAATGTATTTTAGACAATTCTATAGCAAATTTTCTGAACTTTTCATTAATGATATTTTTAGAAATGGTCACTCATGGTCACTATTTTTAAAAATCGAAAAACTAAAAATATTTCGCTAAAATCAAACTTTCGGTTGCTATATCTTGAAAACAGAGCCTATTATCAAAAAATCTGCAATGTTCTTTTCGATTGGAAATTCAATTTTACATTAAAAAATTACATCAAATTTGTTTTTGCATGAAATTTCAATTTTTCCCAAAAATCACTTATTTTTTCAAAAAGAGCGAGTTGTGGCGCTATAACCATGGCAAAAGTGTCCAGGGCATTTGTGGAAATACAATGTCTCATCCCAGAGGGTCCCGGAGCACCAAAACTTCTTAGCATGGTGCTCCCAACGATCAATTGCCTAAACAAACAGGAACGTGAGCGGGGGATCCCCACGTTTCTTCCTCCCCTGTAGATTCAGAACTGTATTGTTGTTTGAACATTCGTGTTCAAACTCAATCCAATTCAACGAATCATCTTTGCGGTAAACTTTACGCAGTTGGCCTGGCCGCTTTAACTTTTGTGATGTTTCAAAGCAATTTATTGCATTGGGGCACTGCAATTGTTAATAATGACAAGAGGATGCTAGGCGTTAATCAACCTAAGGCATTTTCCAGGATGCCCTCGAAAGACTGGCTGCGCTAGGGTTAGATTAGATTAGATTAGATTAGATTAAAATCACTTATTTTTTCAAAAAATCATACCTCGGCGGCAAATTTTTTGACCATGTTTCTCTATGACTCAAAAGTTGCGGGTTTTTGTCCCCTAAAACATATCAAAAAATCTCAAAAATCAAAAAATACGTATTTTGGGAAATTGAGTTTTTGTGAAAAAAATGTTAATTAAAAAATCGGCAAATTTTTTTTCCGTGTACCTATTTTTTCTCAATAGTCCTCAACAATACCTATAACTTTGCCGAAGACACCAAATTGATCAGAAAATTCACTCAAAAGTTACAGATATTAAAATATTTACGTACCATTTTTGTATGGACAGCAGCCAAAATTGTATGAAGACTTGTATGGGTGAACCAATGACACAAAATAGCTTCTTTGGTCATAGGGAAAGCCCCCACAATGTTTGAGCCAAATCAAAAAATACAAATAAAATCCATTTCCGGTTTTGGTAGAGAATTGCTCAAAATGCATTTTGAAACATCTTTCTCATCCAAATGTTGGAAGTATAGCTTGCAATTTCAGGTTATTTTGTTTTGCCCTATAGGGTATACCCTTGACATTGCTAAGAGTGGAAGGCTATAAATTTTTAAAAATATTTGCAACAATTAAATACAGTTAAAGCAATTCATAATAAGGCTTTTCTAAATATTTTTTTAAATTTATTTCAAATAATATTCAATCATTAGTTTGGACGGTTAATTTTAAGTTATAAAAAAAGTTGTAATATTCGTACGTGAGGAACTAGAAATCGTTTTCATCTTTTTCAATATGGCCAAATCCACTATATACTATACACTAGTTAAAAATGTAAAAAATGACATCATTTTGAACAATCCAATGTTTGAATTAAAATTATATACAACATGTCGATATCAAGCTTAACATATAAAAAGAAATGTGGTACAGTTTTCCGAATGTTGTCTTACCAAATAGACATTTCACCAAAGGACGTTTTGCGGGATAGACATATGTATTTAATTTTGGCTAAATAAAATTAAAAAAATGTATTTTTTTGCAATTTATTTTAATGGAATGCAAAAACTCACATACATTTTTTCTTATTTCTGGTCATGTTTGATAGAATGCAAAACCCCACAGAAAAAATAATTCAATGTTTGAATTCATTTTCGAAAGAATGCAAAACCTCTGAAGTATAATAATGAAATTCCATTGGTTTTACAAAGAACTGCTGACCATTAATAAAAAAAAGCTGCATATATGTATGTAAATATTTTTTTTTAAAGCTCTTCCACATTAATTTCAAGGAATTGCTTATGTTCAAACAAACAAACCCCACAGAAATAACTATTTTTTTTTGTAAAGTTATTCTTTAAAAATTGTAGCAGCTACAAAATAAAAAATAATACAAAACGTAAATTTGTATGATAATCTTTTTGAAGGTGGTTACAAATAATGTTTAAAGTTTATGTCAAAGCCTGCAGAAAATAATTCTTTAAATTTCATAAAAATATAAAAAACGTGATATTTTTATATAATTCAAGAACTACTCTTGTTTGAAAGATTGCCATAAAGTCAAAGAACTTACTTTTATTATTTTTCAAAATTGCTCCTGTTTGAAAGAACATAAAACCAAGGGTCCTGATTGCTCCAAAAAGACTCTTTAACTCGCGAGCACAAATCGAAAGCGACACAAAACTGCCCTGACAATTTCCTACCGTTTGTCACTTCCACACCAATCGCTACTGAATACTCTCTCTTTTGCTCTCCCTCTCTCTCGAATCGGCTAGTGCAGCAAATGGTTCAGAGAGGCTTATTGCGCTAAGTCGCTCAAAGCTGACTCAAAATAGTCTGCGAACGGATTTGCTTTGATCATTTTTTAAATTGATTCAAATCGATGATATCTAAAATATTTTAAAATTTTGTAGATAACACAATATTAAAGACACATTTGACAGCAATTTCCATCGTCCCAAAAACAAAATTACGGCAAACTGTGGTAGTGATGGCCAAAAGCGCGCCGCGCTGGTATTTTGTTAGATTCTCTCCTCTCTGAACACTCTGAACGGAGTAGGTAAAGAAATTCACCATACTCTTCGGTTGCGCGCTTCGGTCGCAAAGATTCGCTCGGCGATGAGTGAGTGGTTTGATCTTTTAACCCAAAATCAGAGCCCTTGTTTAATACATACAGGCATTATCTTTTTAAGTCCAATTCAGTGTTAAAATAATGCAAAAAACTCACAGATATTATGAAAAATAATCTTTAAAAATTGGTTTGTTAATAATTTAACTTATTTCACTACGAATTATTTCTTCACAATTCGTTTTTAGCCGATTTTTTTCAATCGGTCGAACGTCCATTCGGCGAAACAACCTTCGGAAAAACGATGACAATTTGAAATATTATGCCTTAGTTTGGAGATTTAAAGTTATTTTTATTTTTAATATTTGAAAATTTCTCAAAGATTTCATTTTTAGCACTTGATAGTTAAAACGATAAATTAAATCTCTCATGCTCATGTTCATGCTGATAGTTAAAACGATTAATTAAATTAAAACGAAGAATGAAAATACTCCCAACATTTCATCCAATTTTTTTTTAACTAAATTTTATTAGAAAAGTTGTCTTGTTTGATAACGCAAGCAAAAAACAAAAAATTGGAAGAAAATATTTTTCATTCTTCTACGTAGGTACATATCGTGCTCTTGTGTATGTTTACGTTTTCCAACTGGCGTTGAGTGTAAACGTTGTACGATGATTCAAAATTGTGTTTTCCTTGCCGAATTGTTTATGGAAATGTTTGCGTTCTCGTTTGTGTAAAGTGGTTTAAGAGGTAATTTTCATTTAAATGGTGTGTAAGGGTGTATGTGCTCAAGTTTAAAATAATAATAATAATAAGCATTTTTGTGAAATATCACGAAATTAAAAAATAAATAAACAGTTTAACCATTTTGTATCCAATCCACCAAACGAGGCAAGTTTGCAATTTCCCAACCCAAATCAAGGCAATAAAACCGATTAGCAAACAAAAACACACATTAACCCACCCACGTACAAAAACTCCCGATCGCCGCAATCAAGATCAGATTTTCCCCGAAAGCACTTGTACAACAGAGGGCGGCTGAAAATATCCAGAAATCTGATTCTATTTTCTCACGCAATCTTTTTCTTTCTCTCTCGCTTTGCAGATCGTGCTCCAGATCATCAATAAGTTTAGCTTGCTCAACGATCGCGCGAGGACAAACAAACAAGAGAATTTTTCACCTCGGAGAGGATCGCTGGACCTGCGTCGTGGAAAACCATCGTGAGAGAGGAGAACCAACGAATTTGTTCGCGTGGCGATCGTTGGTCATTCGGCGCCAGTCGATCGTTGGCGATCGTGAATGAGAGAGGAGCGCGTTTTAAGCGTGATTTTTTTTTGAGTATGAAAAGAAGTGATTTTTTTACATGATAAAAAGGTGTGTAAATTTGTGTTGATTGTAATTGAATGCAGCTTCCACAAAGAGTGAAGAATCGGTGAATGAAAGTGATATCCTCGTTAAAATTCCGGTAAAAAAGCGGAGAAAATTAAAATTTTCACACACACACACATACACAATCGCTCCCAGTTTCGTGAGTCAGTCATCATGTGTGCTGAAACAAAAGAGTGATTCCGAATGTTGGAAAAGTGAGTTGGGGCTGGGTTGGGTAGGGCGGAAAAGTTTACAGTGAAACTAATTGGGAAGGGTGTTGCGCGAAAATGGTTTGCGAGCTCCCTAGCCCAAGAGGGGAGGCTGGTGGGGGAAGGGGACCGATGCTGCGGGCCTACATCGGGCTGATGGGTGGCAATCTGACGCCGGCCCAACTGGGCGAACTTTGCCGGCTGAACCTGTACGGGCTGGCGGTGAACGGGGTGGCGCTGGCAGGACTCGTCGCCATGCTGGTGTACGTTGGGTGGCGATTTAATTGGAAGTGAGTATTATAATAGGGGGGGAAAGGGGATGGTGGTCGCAGATTTTGTGTGTAAATGATGGTTTTTTGTTCAGTTTTGGGTGAGAAAAACGTTTGGCTTTTCGAGGAAAAATCAAATCTTCGTTAAGAATACAGAATAGAATACAAAGAAAAACATCGTTTAACTTTGATAGCAATGTTTTTCTTATCTTGTGCTTAAAAAAACAAAGCAATCTATTTGAAGGGACTGAACAATTTATTGACAGCTGGAGATATCGAGAATATCGACAGCCAGAGAGTCCACTGTATTTAAAAACGTGGGTTTTATGGAAACCCTAGATGTTTGAGTATCAAAAGATCGGAAATTTTATGCCCTTTCCGATGCCACATAGGTTGACTTGTGAATCGTGGACCGGTTCGGATGCCGGCGGATTTTCTGACGACGTAATTTTGGGTTGGTACGAAATTCCAACGAAAAATCGGTATTAAACCCACTCCAAAATGAGTATTCAGCAATTCTATGGCAATATATTGACATTTAGTTAAATTAAAAGTTTGCTAAATTCAGTTTGGATAAGTTTTATAAAGAAATTACAGAGTTATATAAACTTTTATACTAAGTAGTTAGTAAACTTTATATTCAATCCAAATTATTTTTTTTAATCAGTCAAGGATGCCTATTTGGAGTTGGGAGACTGGATTTATGGTGATTTGATAACAAATAACATTATTTATGTTAATTTTTCGAAAGGTGTACATACTTTTTTTGCACCTTTTTTATTTTCGTAATAGTATTTGTTATATAACTTTTTATAGAAATCATCTTTTCATGAGCTTTTTGTAGCAAAATGTTTGGCATGAGTTTCTGAACAAAACGTAGTACTAGGTTCCTGTCAATCTTTAAATTTTTCACATGTTTCATCACAAAATGTGCACAGTGCCCAAGGGCATATTGTAATGGTCACATTAAAAAAAAGTTCAGTTAATCTGCCATTTAAAAATATGAAAGAAAAGCACCTCTGAACCAAATATTTTGAAGAAGCTGAAAAAATGTATAATTATCTGGAGAATTATAGGTTTAATTTTAAATTCAAAGAAAAAAATCTGTTTTGAAATTTTTACTCTAATCGATAATAAAAAATATATAGTTTTGAAAATCTAGACTAACATTTCCAAACGACCAAGGTAAGCTTATCAAAAAGATTTTGCTTGATCCAAAATTTCAAAATTATTTTCATAGAAAAGAGAAGAAAATTTCAGAAAAGTGTTCTTTTTAACATTTCAAATCCAACTAAAAGTAGACATCAGGGAACATTTGAAAAAAAATGCTCATATCGATCGCAATTTTTCCAACAACTTGATTTCATCTAAATTTGCAGAATTTTCTTTCATATGCAAATTTCGTAGCTTTTTACTGTCGCAAAATATTAATTTTCATGGTTATAATTTAAATTTAGCTTATTTGAGCTGTGAACTGATTAGTTTGTCATGAAATTAGGTGTTTTAAACCCTATTTTTAGCATGCAAAATTGCAATATATCGATCATAGTAGCCAATGCTCAAAGTGCTTCTTTTTTTAAAAAAGTGTGAATTTATTTTCGATGCAAATTCGATTTTGCATTTAAAACTGATTTTTTATATTTTGTTTGACAATATTTGTGATATTTTTTTTCCGAAAATCACATTCAAACAAAATCATAACTCCGGTGCCAGAATCTACACCATCTTAAACTCTAGCGCATAACATGCATTTTTTATTTGTCCTCAAAAACGGATTAAAAAACTTCCAAAAATCAAAAAATACGTAGGTACTTCGGGAATTCATTTTTAAGCTACAAATCACGGTATGGAGGAAGCAAGATATTATAAATCGAAAACACCTATGGGAGATTTATACCTAGAAAGTTGTGTTTCACCTTCCTCATTAAGAACATGTTTGATTCAAAATATTCTATCGGTGAAATTCGGATTTTTTTTAAGAAAAAAATGTTTTTCGATCTAAAGTACTATGGGATGAGGCGCATGGTGGCTCAAGTGAATTCTAATAATTTGTTATTAAGTCTTATTATACGAAGTGTTTCTTACCTTCGATTATAACAACAACAAAAAACAAACCATCCACATTAACAACCCCCGGGTCTTTTGTGGTCTCTATTGCAAGTTTCTGCTCGAACCTACACAAAAAAAAATATGTGAATTTACAAGACACGTAAAAAATGAATTACATGTAAACTCAGTTGATGTAAACGTGAGATTCGACGTAAACGGTTGAATCACACTTAAAATCATGTTTTTTTACGTATGATTTGTTGTAAATTTACATCAAATTGCATTTAAATTTAAATGTTTAATAACGTGCAAATGTGTTTCATCATAAATAATGTAACAATATTTTTTATGAGTAGGAATCCGAAGGCTTGAATGAGGAGAGCACCCAAACCTCTTTTACTCCAAGGAACCTTCCTCCCCAGTGTTTGAACTGACGACCTTTGGATTGTGAGTCCAACCGCCGCCAGCGATTCCACCGGAGTAGGTTTGGTTTGGTGTGTTGTTTGTACTTATGGCATGGAGACGACTCCTACACATGGAATGACTTAACGGCCTAACAACCAAGGCCGGGACCGACATTTTACTTCCTCATCCGATGGAAGGTTGGAACAGATGGGAATTGAACCCAGAATCATCTGCTTACAAAGCGGACAGCGTAACCATTCGGCCACGCACTGCCTCCTTCGATTATCATAAACATTCAAAATAAGTACTTATTAATCAATTTTACGCACTTTTCTGAAAAACGTGATTTTCACCGATAAAATATTTTGAATCGAACATATTCTTAATCAGGAAGGTGAAACACGTCTTTCTACGCATAACTCTCCCATGGGTGTTTTCGATTTTTAATATTTTGCTTCCTCTATACCGTGTACATAAAGTCATCTAAAAATTATTTCCGTGTACCTTTTTTTCTGAAAGGTCTGAATTTTAGTCTTCAATTTTGCCGAACAAATCTATCAGAAAATCCCTTTTCGAGATACAGATATGAACATTTTCATGTTCATGTTGTAATACTAGCCCGCAAAATTAGATGGAGAATGGACAAAGTTTCATTTAAAAAATAATAGTGGAATTGCGAAAATGTAGAGAGTTTGTCCAATGAATACCAGTGACATAATAATGTTCAATTTAAATATTTGTATCATTTCATATTCGACTTCATCATCGTGATTATCTGCTGATTGTGCTCAAATTTAACTTTGTTCTAAATGTTTTCCATTTTAAATTATTAAGATGTCATTTTTCAGTTTGTGACAAAGTTTCCAATCTTGACTTTTCAGTGGATTTGTCACGTCTCTCCCCCCCCCCCCCCCACTTCACATAATTTTCGCACGAAAACTTCCGCAAAGAATTTGCGACAATTAAAGTGCCCAAATGAGGGTTGCTCCACCGCTCAAGTTTGCCCCACTAATGGCACTTGTTGTCGGTTCCCGGATGAATTGCGGGGCGCACACCAGTAATTGGAAAATTTTAAGCACCAGAGTTGCTCATTCAACTGGGTAAATAGTCGAGGACTGAATTTGCGTTCTGTGAGTGTGAATGCGTACTTGAGAATTGGTTTGGATTTGAGCATCTTGAGCGATGAATGCCGTCACGTCTATGAGTTTGGAGAGCAGATTCATCGAGACCGGATGGACTATTGACAAACACATCACACTCTCACGCAAAACACTGCATAAATGATCGGTAAACATTTGGCATCACCTTCAGTTTCAACTGGACGATGCGATACTGTTCGTCGCCGTCGTGCTAGCTTGTCGCACGTGCATGTTGGGCCAAATTGTGCAGCTTACAATGCCTCACCTTTTGACCTTCACAGATCCCCAAAATTCGATTTTAATCCTGAGATATTCAATGAAATGCGAAAAAACTCCGTGCATTTTGTCACTTTACATATGAAAGTAGTTTCAATCTTGTTGTGCTATCTTGTCACTCCCTGAAAATTCATGTAAGTGCTACAACTGGAAAGAGGGATTTCAGGTCAGAACGCGTTTGACGCACGTACAAGTTAGACTAGTGTAAATATTTGAAATTATAACTCGGGACTCCAGCAACAAACGTGTTTGCTTTCTTTTTTGTTTATTCAAGGTCAAACATTTAAACGTGTTTTTCTCGGAACGCCGAAATGGCGGGTGCGACAAGATAGCACGACGACGTCGTGTTGGGAGATGTTTGAATATAAAATTTGTTACTGACGTGTGAACCAAGGTTATTGGTCAAGGTAATAACATGCTCACCGGAAAAGGTGCCCCTAGGTTGAAAATGCTAATTATTTTAGGTAGTGTTACCACCTGTGCTAATAAGGGTTAGTGATACTTCAGGTAGAAAAATACAGTTAACCATTAGAAATTCTATTTCCTTAATCGTCCCATAACACATTTTCGGGTCACGTCTAGCACTAACTATCAAAAAACCTCGTGGACCAGTGCCCACGTGCCAAATGCCAATTCCGGTATGACTTCTAATTTCATCGATTCCGGCCTCATGGCCAAATCCATGCGGACTTCCCCTTTCAAAATTTACATATCTTTGCAAGAAGTGCCTCTCAAACCTCTTCTGCCCTTTTTTTTGGCAGTTTGTGGCCACCCAAAAAATGCTCGGCTCAGCCCAGGCTGGAGGGGGCTGAAAATCGTCACCCATTTAGGAAAGTGATACGATTGCCAAGTTTATGGTCTCACTGCGGAGATAACTTGTTTCGAATGTGTGTTTGTGCTACAGTTTTTCAAGGGGTGGACAAGAAGGGAGGTGGTGTCGTCAAGGGGTGTGAACTCCTCTTATGAGCCCCTGCTTATATCAGGGCTAATCACGGAGTGCGGGGTTTGTCTCGTGGGAATATTTGTCGTTACACGGTGTGTTTTATTTTATGAATATTAATAAAATATTTAAGGGTTGTAATTTTTAGAACATCGGATTTCGGAACACATTTTTTTTCAAAATTTTTTGAACCGTTAGGATTTTGTTTTTTTGCATTTTTCAATCATTCGAGTATACAAAATCATACTGAGCTTTTTTTGATTAATCAGTAAATTAGGTTGTTGTTTTTTTTTATTTTTAGACCAATATTCCTAAATAATCACACTATTTTATAAGGAATAATAAAAACTACGTCTTACAAATTACTAAAATTAAGTGGGTAATTCTCCGCTCTCTCCGACCTCTCTTCGATTTTCGTGAGACTGTGCTCTGAGGGGTATTTTTGATTCCTGATCACGAATCCGAGGTCCATTTTGCGATATCGCGTGGCGGTGGGGCGGTACGACCCCTTTTATTTTTCTGAATTCAGCTAACACACGTTTTTCAGTGATTTGAAGGTCGAAACCGTGAAGAAATAGAAATTTACATGTCATTTTATGGAAAATTTAATGTACTTTTCGAATCTGCAATAACCCAGAAAGGCCATTTTTCATTTAAACCTTTTTTTTATTTTATATATTTATGTATTTTTCACGAGTTATCAGAATTATACAAACAAGTTTTTTGAAAAAGTAATGATTTTGACCAGTTTTGACTAGTTTTTCAAATTTCAACCACTAAAACTCAATTGTGTGCCTTTAAAAAATTTTTTTTTTGGAAAGTTCAACAAATTTTGCATAAGATTGACCTTTTGGATATTGTTGTGGCTATCAAATGGGTAGCAAATGATCGGGATTTTTTCATACATTTCGATAGTATAATATTTTATGTAAAATCCTCAAATTTGATGCTAAAGAAAAAAAAATACAAGGGGTTTCCAGCAAGGCCACAGACTGGTAAAGAATCATTAATTACTTTGATTTTATGTTGGTTATTCGGTAATTCATTAATTATTAGAATCTTTGATGAAATCACAATTTTTAAGTGATAGCCATTTTAAAGTTTATTTCAATAAAAAAGAAATTTTATTTCATAATCTTCAGAAACTGATAGAAAACCCTAAATAAGTGTATTTTTTGGAGAGCTGAAATAAATTCCTGTGAAATTGAATAGTTCGCTGCTGAGCTACAAAAATCAGTCATTGATTTTTTCATATATGAAAAAATGACATATATGTTTTGGAGACAAATTTTCAATGTTTAAAATTAAATATATTGAAAATTTGCTGCCATTTTATTTAAATTTTACCATTTTTCAATCTTTCTATTTAAAAAGTTAATTCAAATTTTTCAAAATATTTTCTCAAATTTTGCAAATAAATGGTACGAATAAGCTAATATTCGACAAGTCAAGCGAAAAAAATCTAAATTTCTCACATGATTTTCAAATAAAAAAAAAAACTTTTTTGGATGAAACTTTGTCTAAACGTTCCTTATGTAAAGTACAGAAAAGGTATAGTTTTTTTTTTATTAAATATGTATTACTATAAGTCGAATCCCCAAAATATCCGGTATTAATTTTTTTGTTTAATCTGATTAAAAAAGTAAAATATTGTCAAACTAAATTTTATTAAATGAACAAGATTTGGAACTGATAATGCTGTATGAAAATGTTCGGCTAGAAAAGTCAGAGGGCATTTGTTTTAAAGATTTTCAAAATTTCAATAACCTGACAAATATAAAATTCATTTTATCAAGTTGATATTAATTGTTTTTTTTTTTCGTTGTACAGTAAGTCAAAAAAGCAAAGCAACTTTAACGACCCCCGGGTCTTTTGTGGGCTCTGTTGCAAGTTTCTGCTCATTTCTAGGCGTTCGTAGGTTATGTGTGTTGAGTCACCCAAAACCTCTTTTACGCAATTGGACCGACGTTTTACTTAATCCCATCCGATAGAAGGCAAGTAATTATTTTCTGTTATGTTATCTTAATGTTTTTTTTTTGGGAAATACGTAAATTTGACCTCATTTTTCAACTCAAGATATCTCGAGAACTATTAGTTTGATTTTCAATTTATAAACTTAAAACCTTATTGATTGTTTTTTAACAATAATAGTTAAATTTACATTATTCATATTTGTAAAACTAAATTCCTTCTCTTAAATGTTCAATGTTTTTTTTCGTTTTATTTAAAAAGATTTTGGATTTTTCAATTTATGGAAATTTGGGTGTTTGAAACAATAAGTTGTGAAAATATGAGATTTTTACTCTAAAATCTTTGGTTCAGTAAAAATCTTAACAAAACTTTGCGTTATGAAAATTTGAGTATTATATTCTGAGTATTTTATATTATATTCATATAAAAACTTTGGTGTAATGAAAATCCATACAAAATTTTGCGTCGTGTAATACTCACATTACAAATTATAATAAGGCCGTTGCAAACATTTTCCAAATTTTATGTCACCCCCTCCTTTATAATTTAAAATCAGGGGGCAGAATAAAATTTCCAAAAAACTTCAAAATTTCTTTGAAAATAGAAGTCTTATCAACTGAAAATAATCTAAACTGAATTTTTCTGCACTGATAATCATATTTAGCATGTTTGGGCTTGTTAAAAATGTTTTGAATTTTTATGAAAATCCAATGTAAAGGACCGCAAAAAAATTATTTTTCGCAAAAAAATAAAATTTTTGTCATTACTTAAATATTTTGGAAACTAATGATGGCAAATCATCTGGACAGGTGTATAACGCATTTAAAAAAACTTTTATTTCATTAAAATGTTGAAAACATGGCTCGTAATTTCAATTTTTATTCTCGACTCGACTTTGGTCAGTGTCGAGGGACATACACTTCAAAAAATATTTGCAGCGGCCTAATTTGAGTTGTAAAAAGAAGATAAGGTGTTAAAATTGAAATTATTTTAACCAAAAGTCTGGCTTGGTGAAAATCTATCAGCAATTGCCCACAAAAACAGCACATTTCGAAAAAAGTTGTCCAGTTAGTCCCAAGATTGGTCTGGGGGCTCCATGGTTAAAATAATTTTCCCTGTATTTTCATTTGTTTGATCATTAAAGTGACCTACGCCGTGTGAGGGGGGTTCAAAAATTGCCATCTTCGTCGATTTTCGCTATTTTTGAAATCCACATTTCCACGCAATTTGAACCCATTTGAGCTCTCTAGGATGTACATATTTTTTTTACATTAGTTTTCAAAAAGAAGAATGGGCGAATTTGGTCCAAGGATGTATACGAACGAGAGAAACTTTATTCGAAAGATCTCGTCGAAACATGAAAAAAAGTCTTCTGGACGAACTCTCTAAACCCCGGGGTTCAAAAGTTACAAGTTGTTGAAGTTTGAGTATTGTGGGTTCAAATGTACAAAAAATCGTATTTTTGCTATTTCTGAAATCACTCATAAAATCCTTATTTTATTATGGATTTCGATCATCTTGACTTCATTCGACGCGTATCAGCAAAAACTGTAAGTTCTGATATGTTTTAGCATCATTGACAAGTCGAAACTTGAAGATTTTGAAAACGGGTCCTACCCAAACTGCTTCAGTGAAGTCAAGATGATCGAAATCCATAATAAAAAAAGGATTTTATGAGTTGAGGGTGACGATTCTCGAGATTTTTAATTTTCCGGGAATCGAGAGTTGAATTTGGTCATTTCCCGGGAATTCCCGGGACCCGGGAGTTTTTTTCTATGCCAACAGTGGCAATAATTTAAGAGACAATGTAATATTATCATTTTTTTTTATTCAACTAAGTTACATTTAATTCATAATTAATCTAAGAAACGTTAACTTCAATATCGTCTTTATCAGAGGAACTATATCTACCTTTTGATTTTTTTTTCTGAATCTGCAAATACAAGATGGTTTTGAGCTTTTTCTGACTCAAAATCACATACGTGGAACTCCGTACAAATTCTCTCTCAAAAAGTGGGTCCGGAAAGATTTGTCTAGTGGTATAATAAGGATTTTGTCCACGACATTGTCATGGCATCCTTTGACCAAAGAAATTTCACTATACCAGATAGACAGAAACGTAAACAATCAAGCTCTGCTTACGGATGCGAAAAATTGTATTATTTAATCGCAGCTGAGAGGTCTTTTCAACTAAAACATTTCAGCAAGTAATATTACAAGTAAGCTCTGCTTACGGATGCGAAAAATTGTATTATTTAATCGCAGCTGAGAGGTCTTTTCAACTAAAACATTTCAGCAAGTAATATTACTGAAATCTTACTCTAGAAGCTTCCTTTAAGTCACATAGGAAAAGTTGCTGACCCCGTCAAGCTGCTTGAAGAAACACGACTGTCTATAGTACATGTCCAATGACAAATCACCAAAAACATTAGCAGCAAATCCACAAATTTTGTTAGATTTATAATTGCGTGAAACCAATATGGAAAACTTATAAGTAGGTTTAATAAACTTAAATGTTTTGAACGGCTTTATATCTAAAGAAATTTATGGATTATTCCATATCCAACCATTTTTTATTTATTTTGTCATTCGTTTTGATTGACTGTCCCAGTTTCATCCAAGGATTACTTTGATTGTGTTTTGACAGGTTTATACCAGAGTTTCACCGGGCAGCAATATACGAGGGGTATAGATTTTGAAATCTTAATGTTTTACACAGTTTTGAAACCCCTCGATCCCATCTGGCAGAAAATCTTGTCTAATTGTTGCAGCACCGCTAGAGGCAGGACCGTACGATTCTCTCTTTTTGAAATTAAGTTCCACATATGTGCTCAAAATTGTAGTTTAAAATGTTAACGAATTTTTATTCGCACTGAGTGATAAAAGTTTCACAAGCTTGTTGCATGATTTTTGTGAAGTAAAAACAAATAGGGGAACAGCATCTAATTCCAGCGTGCCTCTAATGTTGGCAGGTCAGAACTTTGACATTCAATTAGAGCTAATTAAAAGCGTTTTCAACCGAACTCGAGTGATAAATAGCCCAATAAGAAGTGAGCAAGCAAGTTTCTATCAAAAGTTTTGCAAAATTAGTTGTTTAAATAGTGAAAATCAGCCAATTGGATGGAGTTAGAAGCAAAAGCTTAACCTGCCAAACATACGAGAATTTACCCTAGCTAATATATAATTTTCCACTATCGGGATATTTGCAATATGAAAAACAACGAATTAAAAACAACAATTTAAACTTTTTTTTCCTTTTTAAGGTTAACTGTAAATATTAATTGAAGAAATATTTACAGTTATCAGGAAAACCCGAATGTTCACAATTGTTTTTCTAAAATATAATTGAATATTGAGGTTGACATGAAACACAAAATGACTTATTGACATCAAGAAAGGAAATTACCTTGATACAGCGAAATTACCCTAGAGAGGATTGCTATGCTCGAGAGAGGATATGGAAATTGAACTTATTTTGAAAAAGCTTTTCCCTCTTAGAATAAATTAATAAAAATAATTTAAAAAAACATAAGATTTCATTTTTGGGGTGTAACTGCTAAGTATGATAAATTTTGGGGTCCATTTTTTTTTGGTTTCTGTCAATTATAGTTATTGGATTTTTTTACGAGTTAAGATTTAAACTTTTCGAATAAGAAGATAAGAGAAGCATTGTTTTATTCGAACTTGGACATCGAACATTGAACTTCCAATGTTCTATACAATTTAGAATTGTATAATTTTGCTTCGATATTTATAAGTATAAAATTTCCCGGGAGTCTCGACCGAATTTCCCGGGAATCGAGAGGTCCAAAAATGGTCGATTTCCCGGGAATTCCCGCTCGTCACCCTCTATTTATGAGTGATTTCAGAAATAGCAAAAATACGATTTTTTGTACATTTGAACCCAAAATACTCAAGCTTCAACAACTTGTAACTTTTGAACCCCGGGGTTTAGAGAGCTCATCTAGAAGACTTTTTTTCATGTCTCGGTGAGATCTTTCGAATTAAGTTTCTCCCGTTCGTGTACATCCTTGGACCAGCTCCCATACAAATTTGCCCATTCTCCTTTAGCCTGATATTTAAAAAGGTCGTATTAAAACTCAAAATGTCGTTTTGGAGGTCCCGGAAAAAAATATTTCCCGTTTCCCGGGATATTTGTAAATTTCCCGGGAATTCCCGAAATACAAGCAGAAGTTTACATTTTCCTACCTTTTTGGCACCAATGTTTTGAAATTAAACAAAAAATAATAATTGGAGAACCTGATTTGATTTTATTTATTTCCATCTACTGTTCATATTGAACTAATCAGCTTGTCTGTAAATTTCATGTCAAGGTTTAATTCAGATAATATTTATTTCTGAAGCATTCATCACTAGAAATATTGTTTGCTTTTATGTTGGACCACAAAACTTACGCTGTTATAGAATGAATATAAACTATTTTATTTTTGACAACCTTTTTTAATGTTTTTTTTTGTAATATCTTTTGAAAATAAGATATTTACATCTTCTGACCAAGATCAACATTGAGATTTGCTTGACTTTTTTTTACCTTGAACATGTTGAATGGAAATTGAACTGATATAATAAAATTAAAAAAAAAAATGTGTGAGAAGAATTCGTTTCTAAGTATTCGAGAAATTGCAGATTGAAGTTATAAATTTATGAAGCACGTGAGCTACCAAGGGCGTATGAGGGTTATATATGAAAAAATATCGTTGAATTTCAACCACTTTTAAATACTCAAAATTATTATATAGATATTAATTTATTAGACTGAATACCATATAACTAAAATCATATCATAAAACCATGAAAAACCTTTAAAAACAACTTCATATCATATGAAATTTACTCAAAGAATGGAACTTTATTTCAAAAACTCGCTCCAAATATTTGAAAACTTTGAGTTGTGATTTCATGAAATAGTGTTTCAAGTTAAAAAGCGATGGGAATTAGATTTTTAAAGATTATTTATTTATTCACAACTTGAATTTTTTGGTTTTTTTATTTTAACAAGAGACAAATTTAAAAGCAATTTTATGGTTGTGGAGCATAGATTTTCACTATCCAAACACTTTGATTTAAATAAATCCTTCTCAACAAAAATACTAATAATATTTTCTATCATTTGGAACGATTTGAAAGTTTTAATAATTAGAAAGTTTATATATTTTCTCTCACACTCATTTTGACCATTAAAGTTGCTGTTCTATACAATTTCTTTGCAAAAGATTAATCAGAAACAGGATTAGAATAATTTTCGTTAAATTTCAAATTTCCCGGGAATTCCCGGGATTTCCCGGGAAATTTGTTGAAAATTTCCCGTTTCCCGGGAATTTTGTAACCCCGGGAAATTGGACGCTCTACGCACCACGCTCATAAACGTAAAAAATCTACTTTTTTCACTAAACTTGCGATGACTTAAAAAATTTGGCGATGACGATGAACTTTACTTTTAAGAATCAAAATATGCCTTTTTGCCTTCCTCACCTCACTGAGGCAAGGCTATAAAATCACTCGAAAAATGAACTTCTTAAATACGACTCCTAGATATACCTTCACGTATACCTATCGGCTCATAATCAAATTCTGAACAAATGTCTGTGGGGATGTGTGTAGACATGATTTTTTTCCACTCGATTATCTCAGAACTGGCTGAACCGATTTTGGCTGGATTCGCCTTATTCTGTTCATTTTGGGGTCCCATAAGACCCTATTAAATTTTATTCTGATTAGTTAAGTATTCAAAAAGTTATGCCAAGAAAAAGATTTTTGTAGATGCAAAAAGGGTGATTTTTTGCCTAACCTCAAAAGGCCGGGTCTTTTTGTTCACGTGCGAGAGTCGCGCCAGATGCGAAACGCCCGGTTGTCACATTGCTTCAAATGAGAGTCTGCATGTTTTCTGGAAAAGTCTGTATCAGGTATATATTTTTTCATAAACTTATTTTCATTATAACTTTGTAAATGTGAGGAAGGCACCACCCACCTATGTGGATTAAGAAACGTTTTTAATTGACATTGGGTCTGGGGGTGAGATATTATGTTTCATATGCTTTATTTTTATTTGTGAAAAGACACCGTGAGCATTTTTGTAGTTTTTACGTGTTACTTTTCCGCTCAAGAAAAAGCCCGCACAAACATTAGACAGAAGCTCCCCCCAACTCTACAGGAAACGTCACACTGTTTTTTTTTTCCTTTTTTGACTTTCCTTACGGTGTTTCCTTCCGTTCACGACGCTTTTCTGCGTTGGTGCGTTTTCTTGCTGTTCGGATTATGAATATCAATGAGTGATTTGGGGACGAGGCTGCGTATTCATTCCCCGATTACGGATTCTGCAGAAAAGTCAGCGGATGAGGGGCGCCAAGTGGAGACTTCCCCTTAACGAAAAAAAAAGCAAAGAAAGAAATGAGATGCTGGAAGAGGAAGCCGGTAAACTTTTATTTAAATTTTATACAATATTTGCTTTTGTCTGCCGTTTTTTTTGGAGGGAAAATTGTGTCTCGGCAACATTTGTGACGGTTTTTTTTCTTGTAGGCTTTGCTGTGTATTGTTAATGGGACGAACAGAAGGCGTTTCCTCTTAAGCGTTGACAAAGTGTGATGAAAAAAAGGATTATAAGGCCTTTCTTGGAATCGGCACTTGGTTGTTAGTTTTAGGACAGCTTTGAGGGGGTCGATCGATTTATTTGTTCAATTTTTTTTAAACGGACATTTGCGAATGCTGCCGACAGATGCTGTCTTTGTCCCTTTTTTCGGGGGGTGATGAACGGCAGCAGGACGAAAATGGGTGATATTTTGTGTTTTTTTGGCTATTTGTGAGACATTGAATTTGGATTTAATAGGAAATCACAATACATTTGCTGAGTCAACAAAATTGCTTATTTTCATGGGTTTTCAGTATAACAGTATTTAAAAAGCTGCTTTGAATTTGCTTATGTTTATGATAACCGATGATTGCTTCATATAAGTTTTCATTAGTGTAAAGTATACCTTTAATATTCAAGACAAGACAGTATATAAAAATGATTTTTGGCTTTGTTAAAAAATATTTTTAAATTTGCTGGCTAATTAAATATTCTTCGAAGGTTCTACAATCTTTTGCAACAAAAATGATTCCCTTCCAACCTAGCTCTCTCTATTTGCCCACGTGCTCTCCAGAACCACGTGCTTGAAACCCCCAGACTGCACGTAACTTCCACTCGCTGCGTAGCTGCCGTTGGAAATCAAAATGTATTTGTTCGGGGAACGAAATACACACAGTAAAAAATTGTGTAAATTTTGAAGGTGTTATTCTGGAAGGTTGAATATTACTTTTTTTATGATGTAATTTTACCTCAATTTAGACTGAAAAGCGACATTACAACAGAAAAGTGGTAAAATTACACATTTTCAGAGATAAAATTCTACATAAAAGATGTACTCCTTCCAAGATGTAATATTACCATGATTTTTTTTCAGTGCACATAACCACACGCACACTCCCTTTTCCAAAAATGAAAAGTTGTTTCCGTTGCCGGTTTTCCCCTGATGAATCTGGTATTTTGCTGAGGTGAAGGTACAAAGATGGCTTTCCGGTTGTTACCCCGGTTTTGGTTCTTTTTTATCCGGAAGGGAAGATTTGTTTATTCTTTTCCGGCGAATTTGCCCGCGTACTTTCGGAAGTGTGTTTGTGTGTGGTTTTGTATTATTTGTGGTTGAAAGGGACGTTTGCCCTTGTCCCTTTGAGGGTTGGGAATTCTCTGTTGAGGCGCTCGGTTCTTTTCTCTTTTATTTTATTCACGACGAGAATACTTTTTGTACTTAATAAATATCAGTCACTTCGTGGAAAGAGTAAACACATTTCTTCGAATAATATTATAAACTTGAAGCTTTACGCATTATGTTAAGCTCGAGCATGTTTTATATTAATTGAATTTCCTCTTATTGAAACAAACCAGCTCTCAAGACAGTGTCATTCAAAGCGCTTCAAGGAAGAAGCAATGACACCATATTTTCGCTACAATCATTGAGTTGTACTTATTCTTGTTTGCTTTCTGGGTCTAGAACCCGTGAACTGTAGTTCTCTACTCCTCATCCAAATGACAGTCCGTAAATCAAATCAATTAGAAACCTTCTCTTCTGAACCGGCAACGATGACAAATGAAGTGCATGTGGCGGTTTGGTCACAGCTGATTCTGTGCGTGCGTGTTTGTATGTGTGCATTGTACGTGTGGTTGCGGAACACCAAGACAGTGGCAAAGTCCTTCCGGGAAGTAGCTGCCATAAGGAGGGATTTTCCACACCAAATCGAGAGCAAAGTTATGCTCGAAACTTTTATTAACATTCTCTATAAAAGTAACACATCAAATCGAACTGATTAACTCAACTAAAATGGCTTAACATAATTTTAGGTTTTGCTCAAATTTTAAGCAATTTTCAAGAAAATTTAAGCATTATAAACATTAAAAAGATTGCAAGAGAATAAATCAAATGCTTTGATTTTTTTTCCATATAATCGTTTTATTCTAAGCACAGTGCGTATTATGAATAAATCTGGTAGCATTTGATTAGAACCCAAAAAAGAAATAAACATTTTTCTTGAATTTTTTTTTGAAATCGACTGAGAAATTTAAATTTATTTGGAACAAACTTGAACAGTATGTTGTAATCTATTAAGACTACATTGTATAACGCTTATTTTGTATTTTAAAACAAACAGAGCGGTTTGAAGCTTTTCCTACATCAAAAATAAACACGACTTAAAAAAACAATTTTCTTCATGAAAAAATGCTATTTAAAAAAATACCTTAATCAGTGTTGTAAATGTTGCATTTGTTAAAAGTTGTTTTATTGTTTTGATGAATCTTTTATTGACCTTCGATTGAACTGAAATTGAGAATTTTATTTGAAAAATTTCTGTAGCTCCTTTGCAACAACCTCATAAAACTGAAGCACAGAGCTTATGGGATTTTGGCTATATGGGAAACATAGGTTATAATCGAATGAAAAATATCGGGATGAAGGAAGCTATCCATTGTAATTATAGTTACATGAAAATTTTCACAAAAATACGTATTTTTCCAGTATTAAAAAAAATTACTCTAAAAAAATCTCAAAATATTTATTTTTGCTATCAAATGATCCAGTTTCTGTCATATATTTTAAATGTCATACATTTTTTTTTAAAATAATAAAAAAAAAACACAAAACTACGAAACAATACATTCGAAAAAATACTCAAAATTTCAGTTTTTTTGCAATATTGGTATCAAATGGTAGGGATTTTTCCATACATTTCGAATTTAATAACATTTTTTTTTTGAAAATACTCTACATTTTCACAAAATTACGTATTTTCGAAAAAAAAAAACTAAAACATTCAGTTCTTTTGCAATATGCGTATCAAATGATCGGGACTTTTTCATACATTTGGAATGTACTAATAATTTTTTTAAAAATAATCAAATTTTTCAAAAAACTACGTATCTTCAAAAAAAAACTCAAAATCTCAGTTTTTTACAAAATGGGTAATTTTTTTTCAAATGATCGACGTTTTTGAAACATTTCGAAGTTAATAAATTTTGAAACTTTAAAATTTGGAGCCTATTTTTAAAAATACGTAGTTTTGTGAAAAATTTGTTACAGCTTTCGAAATATATAAAAAATCTCGATCGTTTGATATCAATATTGTAAAAACTGTAATTTTGAATCAGCTTTTTTCGAAAATGTGTAGTTTCGTGAAAATTTTGAGTAATTATAAAAATGATACTTTATTCGAAATGTATGAACAAACCATAATCTTTTGATACCCATATTGAAAAATAATCAAAAAAAAAAAAAAAAACTTAACTCTTGAGTATTTTTTCGAAATTACGTAGTTTTGTGTACATTCAAAACATGTTGTTATTACATGTATAAAAAAATGTATAAAAAATCCGATCATTTGATACCCATATTGTAAAAAAATGAAATTTTGAAATATTGAGTATTTTCAAAAAACTTGTGTTATAGCTTTCGAAGTGTATGAAAACATCCCGATCGTTTGATACCCATATTGGAAATAAGTGAAACTTTGAGATTTTTTTTCAATAATACGTAGTTTTGAGCAAATATTTAGCATTTAAAAAAATTACATTCGAAATGTGTGAAAAATCCCGATCATTTGATACCCTTACTGAAATAACAATAAGTTTGAGTATTTTTTCGAAAAACATTGGATTTCAAAATACAGGTAAAATACGTATTTTTGTGAAAATTGTCATGTGATTGTAAGTACAATCAATAGTTTCCCGATTCCAAAACACTATAATTTTTCGATGATAGTATGATTTCTCATACGATTATAGCCAATGTCTCCCATGTAGCCAAAATCCCAATTAATAATTTTGGTGATTTTTTTTAAATTTTATGTTAAAAATAGTTCTTGTCAAATTTCGATAGATAATATTTAAAAACTTCAATCATTTCAATGTGGAACTCCCACTCAAATCGTCCTTCACACACTTTCTCCCCGCTGCGACAGTTCTAGTCGTTCTACTGACCGTCGTTCAAAGTGAGGGTCCGCCCTCAATCTGACCATTTATTTTCATTCACAACAAGTGATTTAGTGCTCTAGCCAGTCAGCAGCTGGCTGCATACATAGCCGCTCTCGGGCCTTACGGTCATTTGTACAATAACCTCCCCCACAGGACTGGATTTGTACCCGGAACGAGTACTATTCTAAGTAGATGTGGGTTGACTGGACAGACAGGGGTAGGTGAACCAAAGCAACAATACTAAACAGGCCCCTTCCTCACTAGACCAACACCCAAATACACACATGAGACTCATTCAAGTTTGGTGAAAGATGAAATTGAGGCAATAGTTGAAGCCATCATTTGCACCGTCAAAAAGCAGATGCACGGTGTGTCAAAATTAGGATATTTGTAGAGTAACTAATAAAGTTTTTTGAAATCATGAGTAAGTAGTAAAATTCAAAAGTTTTGTATTTTGAAGAATTTCATGGATTTATTTTTAACATAATAAGTTTAAAACATATTTTGAACCACCGTTCCCAATCACACATGACCAATTCCCAGCGCAGTCCTCCCTGTAGCGTCGTCTATCTCATTGTGACCACCACCTCCTTCCTCCTTCTTCTGCCTGACTGGACTCCAATTTCCATTTCCATTTTCCAGGCGTCATAATCTGCTGGCTTTGCATAATTTGCGGTCAACGCTCGTCCTGGCGACACTTTTGGTCAGCGTCTGCGAGATTGGCCAGTACTGTCTGGTGGTCCAGCGGCTGGGGGCACTGCAGCCGGTGGCCGATGGTGATGATGTGCTGGCAGCGATGACGGCCTGGCTCGGGCTGTTTGCCGGATGTGTGGGACTGCTGGCCGTCCTGGTGGGAGCCGTCTTTGTTCGGATGCTGGAGCTGAGTGATGAGGCGGGTGAGTTGATTTGGGGGGAGGGAGAGATTAATAGGAGTGGATTTAAAGTAGAATTTAGCATGCAAAAAAAAAAAAATGATGTGATATTCATAATGAACACTCAGTCTCAGCTCACATATTCGGAACACCCACAAACAACACATTTTTGTGGTAATTTATTGATATCAAACATAAGGCAACATTTCAACCGACACAATTGTTTTTATGGACTTGTCTTTGACATACTTTTACTGTTTCACAAGCTAGTGTTGTTATTTTTCAACAAAATACTGTATTTAATAATTGCTTCACCAAGGGCAGCAAAACGCTGCGTTAAACTTGCCTGTTTCATTGTTGTGGGATGTCATTGTTCCTTCCACATTTAAAAAAAATCTCCTGAAAATAATTTGTAATCCGATTGCAAACATTTTACAACATCATTATCAAGCTTGAAATATATTATTATCTTCAAAATAAGCACTTCTGGAGAGAACTAAATTTAATTAAGGAGCATTGTTTTTTTTTTAATTTGAAGCATTGTTACTTAATCAGCAATCTTTTATAATCGAAAGTAATCATCATAGGATTCTTCATGAGCATGGACTTGTCTTTGACATACTTTTACTGTTTCACAAGCTAGTGTTGTTATTTTTCAACAAAATACTGTATTTAATAATTGCTTCACCAAGGGCAGCAAAACGCTGCGTTAAACTTGCCTGTTTCATTGTTGTGGGATGTCATTGTTCCTTCCACATTTAAAAAAAATCTCCTGAAAATAATTTGTAATCCGATTGCAAACATTTTACAACATCATTATCAAGCTTGAAATATATTATTATCTTCAAAATAAGCACTTCTGGAGAGAACTAAATTTAATTAAGGAGCATTGTTTTTTTTTTAATTTGAAGCATTGTTACTTAATCAGCAATCTTTTATAATCGAAAGTAATCATCATAGGATTCTTCATGAGCAGCCTTAATTTTGGTACTACTTGTTGACAGACATTAACTACTAAAATTGATTTACTTTGAAAGATGCAATTAGGGTTGAAACATTTTGGAAACGTAACTTAGGTATAATTTAAAAATTGGATTTTTTTCAATTTATTTATTTTTATGTTTTGTAAAATTTGTTTTGATATTGCTAGATTTCTGCAATAGGGTAATTCTCTACCAACTCACACGAAATCGGGAAAAGTTGCCCCGACCCCTCTTCGATTTGCGTGAAACTTTGTCCTAAGGGGTAACTTTTGTCCCTGATCACGAATCCGAGGTCCGTTTTTTGATATCTCGTGACGGAGGGGCGGTACGACCCCTTCCATTTTTGAACATGCGAAAAAAGAGGTGTTTTTCAATAATTTGCAGCCTGAAACGGTGATGAGATAGAAATTTGGTGTCAAAGGGACTTTTATGTAAAATTAGACGCCCGATTTGATGGCGTATTCAGAATTCCGAAAAAAACGTATTTTTCATCGAAAAAAACACTAAAAAAAGTTTTAAAAATTCTCCCATTTTCCGTTACTTGACTGTAAAAATTTTTGGAACATGTCATTTTATGGGAAATTTAATGTACTTTTCGAATCTACATTGACCCAGAAGGGTCATTTTTTCATTTAGAACAAAATTTTTCATTTTAAAATTTCGTGTTTTTTCTAACTTTGCAGGGTTATTTTTTAGAGTGTAACAATGTTGTACAAAGTTGTAGAGCAGACAATTACAAAAAATTTGATATATAGACATAAGGGGTTTGCTTATAAACATCACGAGTTTTCGCGATTTTACGAAAAAAAGTTTTGAAAAAGTTACTTTTTGCGTTTTTCTTCGTTTCGTCGTCCGTGTCTGTCGCAGGTGACCATAAACGGCCATGATCGATGACGACCAACTTTTTCAAAACTTTTTTTCGTTAAATCGCGATAACTCGTGATGTGTATGAGCAAACCTCTTATCAAATTTTTTGTAATTGTCTGCTCTACAACTTTGTTCAACATTGTTACACTCTAAAAAATAACCCTGCAAAGTTAGAAAAAACACGAAATTTTAAATTGAAAAATTTTTTTCTAAATGAAAAAATGACCCTTCTGGGTCAATGTAGATTCGAAAAGTACATTAAATTTCCCATAAAATGACATGTTCCAAAATTTTTTACAGTCGAGTAACGGAAAATGGGAGAATTTATAAAACTTTTTTAGTGTTTTTTTCGATGAAAAAAAGGTTTTTTCGGAATTCTGAGTACGCCATCAAATCGGGCGTCTAATTTTACATAAAAGTCCCTTTGACACCAAATTTCTATCTCATCACCATTTCAGGCTGCAAATTATTGAAAAACACCTCTTTTTTCGCATGTTCAAAAATGGAAGGGGTCGTACCGCCCCTCCGTCACGAGATATCAAAAAACGGACCTCGGATTCGTGATCAGGGACAAAAGTTACCCCTTAGGACAAAAACGAAACTATTGGCACTACGCCCCCCGGGGCATGGCCTTCCTCTAACGTGGGATTTCTGCTCCAGCGCCTCTGACGAGACAGGAGAAACCGGGACCGACGTTTTACTTCACCATCCGATAGAAGCTCAGTGGATAAGGCGGGAATCGAACCCGCGTCTCATAGCATCATCGGGATCGGCAGCCGAAGCCGCTACCCCTGCGCCACGAGACCACACTTTGTCCCCATAGGACAAAGTTTCACGCAAATCGAAGAGGGGTCGGGGCAACTGCTGTGTGAGTTGGCGGAGAATTACCCAAGTATGATTTCAAAATTGGGATTTTTTTTAAATTTAATTTTATTATTTTCAATATTTTGTTCAACCATTGTTTTGTTAAATTAGTATGATATTGCTAGATTTCTGCAATTAGAATTTTGCAAATAAGGCCGATGCAAATATTTAAAAAAGTTTTTGTTCCTCGGCCCTGGCCGAGGTCAAGGGGGGGCAAAAAAATAATAAATATAAAAATTTAAATAACAAGCCATAGTCTTCACATTTAAATGAAAAAAGTGTTTTAAAATGCATTTTACACTAGTTCAGTTGTTTTGCAATCATAAGTTTTAAAAAATTTAAGATCTGACAAAAACAAAAATTGTATCGAAAAAAAAAAGATTTTGCATCGAAAATTATCAAAAAATCTTAATATTTTTTTATAAACTCAAACATGCTATAAATGATTTTAAACGCAGGAGAATGTATTTTAATTTGATTTCAGTTGGTTGCATACATACCAAACAGCTTAGAACACCATACGCGGTGCCCGTGCTGTATCAAGAAGGTTGTTCCATGTTGCTCGGTTCTGGGGTGCAGCTCGCCAGTCTCCTAGGTTGCAGATCTTTCTTAGATCCGCCTCGATCTGATTACCCCATCGTGCACGCTGCGCTCCTGCTCTTCGGCCAGTGCCGCCATCCGGTCGCGCGCGGTCAAAGAGCATCCTGACAGGATGGTCTTCATCCATCCTCGCGACATGGCCGGCCCACCTGAGCCTCCCGATTCTCGCCAGGGTGACGATGGTCGGTTCTCCCAGCAGCGCGTGCAGTTCGTGGTTCATGCGCCTTCGCCACTCGTTCTGAGCTGTACGTACTCCACCGTAGATCGTTCGCAGCACCTTCCGTTCGAAAACTCCAAGGGCTCGTTCGTCCTCTTGCCGCAGCGTCCAGGTCTCGTGGCCATAGAGGGCAACCGGTCTAATCAGTGTCTTGTACAGGGTCAGCTTCGTGGCGCGTTGCACTCGATCAGATGTCAAGGTTTTCCGTAATCCAAAGTAGGCGCGATTCGCGGAGTGGATACGAGTCCGGATCTCTAAGCTGGTGTTGTTGTCGGCCGTTACCAGCGATCCCAAGTACACGAATTCGCTCACCTCATCCAGCACATCGCCATCCACAGCTAGAGGGGTGAGTCTTGGGGGGTCAACGTCCTTTGAGCCCCTCCCTTTCATGTATTTTGTTTTCGTCGTATTCATGGCCAATCCAATTCGTCTTGCTTGCGTCTTTAAGGCGGTGTAAACCCTTTTCACCGTCTCTAGGTCTCTCGCTATAATATCAATGTCGTCCGCATAAGCAAGAAGTTGGACTGTCCTGTTGCAAATCGTGCCTCTCGTGTCTATACCCGCTCTTCGCACAACTCCCTCAAGTCCGATGTTGAACAGCGCATTGGATAAGCCGTCACCTTGTCGTAACCCTTGGTGCGATTGGAAGGGGTCCGCTAGCTCCCCTGCCACTCGCACGTGACGCATCACACGATCCAAGGTAGCCTTGATCAGCCGAGTCAGTTTGTCCGGAAATCCGTTCTCGTGCATGATCTGCCATAGCTGTTCGCGGTCGACTGTATCGTACGCTGCCTTGAAATCGATGAAGATGTGATGTGTGGGCACGTTGTACTCACGGCATTTCTCGAGGATCTGCCGGAGCGAGAAAATTTGGTCCGTGGTGGCCCGAGCGCCAGTAAACCCCGCTTGATAGGGGCCCACGAACCTCCGTGCGTACGGTGTCAGCAGACGGCAGAGGATCTGGGAGAGGATTTTATAGGCCGCGTTGATAAGCGTGATGCCGCGGTAGTTGCCGCAGTCCAGCTTATCGCCCTTTTTGTAGATGGGGCACACGACACCATCCATCCATTCTGCTGGTATTTTCTCCTCCCTCCAGATCTTAGAAATCACCAAGTGGATCGCCCTCGCCAACTGCTCTCCTCCATATTTGAAGAGCTCACCGGGTAACCGATCTTTACCGGCGGCCCTGTTGTTCTTCAGCTGCCTGATCTCCTTCTTCATCGTCTCCAGATCAGGTGCCGGGAACTGTTCGTCAGCAGCGGGCGGTCCAAGTTGGGCTTCAAAGCCGTCTCCATGCGCTACATCGCCGTTGAGGTGCTCGTTGAAGAACTGCTGCCACCTGTTCAACACCTCGCCTTTGTCCATAAGAAGGTTTCCCTCGGCGTCCCGACAAGTGTTGGCTTGCGGCGCATAGCCTTTGCGGGACCGGTTAACTTTCTCGTAGAACTTACGCGTCTCGTTCTGCCGGAACAGCTGCTCCATTTCGGCGCGATCGCGATCTTCCAGCTGGCGCTTCTTGAGCTTGAAGACCGTTCTCTGCTGTTTCAGCGCTTGTTTGTATCTGGCCACGTTCTCATCAGTTGCAGCTCTCAGCTTCACCGCATATGCTGCTTTCTTCTCGTCAAGTAGCCGCTGGCACTCCTCGTCGAACCAGCGCTGCTTTCCAACTCGGACCGTACTACCTAGCGCGGCTTCAGCGGCACTGCCGATGGCCGAGCAAATTCTGCTCCATCCATCGTTGAGCGAGGCAGCGCCGAGTTCCTCCTCCGTTGGCAGGCTGGAAGCGAGCTGCACGTAGTGCTGAGCCGCAGCCGTGTCCTGCAGCCGCTCGGTGTTGAACGGCGGTGGGAGCCGGCTCCGTCGTCGGTGATACGTCGTCGACAGTTTTGAGTGCATGCTTGCACCCACCAGGTAGTGGTCCGAGTGGATGTCCGCACCGCGGTACGTGCGGATGTTCCGTATGTCCGAGAAGAATCGGCCGTCGATGAGGACGTGGTCGATTTGTGTTTTTGTTCGTTGGTTAGGCGATGTCCAGGTGACTTTGTGGATGTCTTTCCGGGGGAAGAATGTGCTCCGTACCACCATACCGCGGGAGGCTGCGAAGTTGATGCACCGCTGGCCGTTGTCGTTCGTGACGGTGTGCAGGCTGTTCGGCCCGATCACCGGCTTGTACATCTCCTCCCTTCCTATGCGGGCGTTCATATCTCCGATGACGATCTTGACGTCCCTCTGCGGGCAGCTGTCGAACTTCTGCTCCAGCTTCGCATAGAACGCTTCCTTCTCGGCATCGGATGATTCCTCGTGTGGGCAATGTACGTTGAAGATGTGATAGTTGAAGAAACGGCCTTTAATCCTCAATCTACACATCCGGTCGTCGATCGGCTCCCAATCTATCACACGACTCCGCATCTTGCCCAACACTATGAAGCCGGTTCCCAGCTTGTTTTCGGCTCCGCCGCTCTGGTACATGGTGAGCTCCAAAGCATCATCCTCCCACATCTTCGCTCCCTTCCAGCACATCTCCTGCAGCGCTACAACATCGAAGTTGCGGGGTTTGAGCTCGTTCAACAGAGCGTACTCATACCCATCGAAACGTAGCGATCTGCAGTTCCATGTTCCGAGTTTCCAATCGGTGTCCTTTTCGTGCCTAGGTCTATGCCGTTTGTTCCGGATCCTTATTCCTTCTTGATTGTTCGTAATGGTTTTGATTTCGGTATGCAGCCGGATTGGGGCTGCGATACCTAGTCTCGGGGTGGGGCTGCCACCTTGAAGCTACCGAGACCCAGCTCCGGTTTTCTCTCGACACCGTAACGGGGGCCTTTCTCTCGAGGCCTAACGGAATAGCTACACCCTCCGAAGAGTATGGAGCCCCCCTTCCCTGTCAGCATACTACCATAGTTCCCACCGGGGTTGGTTACCCGATCTCTCCAATGGTTACTAGTATCCCGGCTAGCGCCGCGGGGAGGCCAGGGTATCGGAGTTACTGGACAAGAGGCTAATGGACCACTTGGTGGGTCTATTTTATTCCTGCGGTACTCGAAGTACCTATGGTACGCCATGTCCAGTCGTTCGCCAACCAACCAGCTGGTTGCACTTGAATTTTCATTGAAATTTTGAAGTTTATTGTAAAAATATTTTTTTTGTCCCCTGATTTTTCGGGCCAATTTTGAGGGGGGGAGGGGGGGTGACAAAAACTTTTAAAAATATTTGTACCAGCCTATATAAAAAATGAAAAAAAGTTGTTTTATTGCTGAAATGAAAAAAAGATCCATCCATGAATGTTTTAAAAGGTAAATTAACTTTATTAAATTAAAATTTCCCAAAAAAAATCCGTCCAATTTTTTAAAGAGAAGACTTAAAAGGCGTATTTTGCAACTGAGCAGTTCTCTACGGAATCGGTTATTTTTCTTGAATTTAAATTTTTGTATTTTTCAATCCAGCTGAAACTTTTTTGGTGCCTTTGGTATGCCCAAAGAAGCCATTTTGCATCATTAGTTTGTTCATATGATTTTCCATACAAATTTGGCAGCTGTCCATACAAAAATGATATGTGAAAATTCAAAAATCTGTATCTTTTGAAGGAGTTTTTTGATCGATCGGCAAATTTGTAGGTATGGATATGAACTACTGGAAAAAAATGATACACGGTAAAAAAATTTGGTGACTTTTATTTCACTTTTTGACACTAAAACTTGATTTGCAAAAAATGCTATTTTTTTTCATTATCTGATATGTTTTAGAGGACATAAAATGCCAAATTTTCCAAAATTTCCAGAATGGGCAAAAAATCTTCGACCGAGTTATGAATTTTTTAATCAATATTGTTTTTTTTCAAAAAATCGAAAAACTGGTCACAAAAAATTTTTAACTTCATTTTTCGATGTAAAATCGAATGTGCAATCAAAAAGTACTTCAATGAAATTTTGATTAAGTGCACCGTTTTCAAGTTGAAGCCATTTTTAGGTAACTTTTTCAAAAAAAGTCAAAAAATAATCTCAGTTAATTTTTTTCTAAAATTAGTGCCCATGTTTGCCAACTTAAAAATTTTTTTTGAAGAGCTGAAAAAAATCTATATATTTTGCTTGAACTTTGTTGATACGACCTAAGATTAAAAAAGCAGGTAAATTGATGTTTTCTAAGTCTTAACCAAAAAACTCACCATTTTCTAATGTCGATTTTTTGAAAAAATCAGTGTTGATTCAAAAATTCATAACTCGGTTGAAAATTTTTGTCCATTCTGGAAATTTCTGAAAATGGTATTTTATGTCCTCTCAAACATATCAGAAAATAGAAAAAAATAAAAATACTGCTTTTTTGCAAACCAAGTTTTAGTGTCAAAAAGTGAAATAAAAATCACCAATTTTTTTTACCGATTTAACTTTTTTCCAGTAGTTCATATCCATACCTACAACTTTGCCGAAGACACCAAATCGATCAAAAAATTCATTCAAAAGATACAGATTTTGGAATTTTCATACATCATTTTTGTATGGACTGCTGCAAAATTTGTATCGAAATTTATATGGACAAACTAATGATGCAAAAAGGCTTCTTTGGGCATATCGAAGGCACTAAAAAAGTTTCAGCCGGATTAAAAAATACAAAAATTAAAATTAAAAAAAAAATGATTTCATAGAGAACTGCTCAATTAGAATTTTGCAAATAAATTAAAATTAAAAAATGTTTTTAATTGCAGGAATGGAAAAAAAATCCATGCATGGACGTTTAACAAATTTAGCTCTTTTTACAATTTAAAGTTCACATAAAATTTAAGTTCGAAGACTAAAAAGGCATCTATTGCAACTGGTGACAGATATATGTCGAAAATTATGAATTGCTAAACTTTTTTATTTAGTTAAGTCATAGGCACTTTCCAAAAATGGACCAATAACATAAAGGAAATCAACCTTTATTTTTGTTTTCTTGAGGGGCTGAGAATTTTTTAAACAAATTTTCCTTTGTGAATTTTGTCAACCTGACAGCTAGATTCTGAGACACAGAATCTTTAAGATTTAGTTAAAAAAGATATTTTGGAAATAGTTGAATCGTTTTTCAATGTCAAGAAAACTGTGCTTAAAAAAGTCTTTTAAAAAAGATAATATTATTTAAAACTCGGGCCTTACATCAGCAATTTTTTGAAAACGTAATAAAATGCATAGTATTCATTAGGGTGGTTCTTAATTTACTTTTCACCACCTGAATTGTATGGGTAAGGTAATTTCAAATATAAGCTTGATTGGGTGAACACTCGAGCAGCACAAGCAAATTCATGTTTAAATTCAATATATCTCTAATCCTCCAATGTGAAATTTTGATGAAAGTACAAAAGTTGCTGTTTTTAAAGCAAATCATAAGTTTCAAGTAACAAGAAACAAAACATTCGCGATAATATGAAAAATGTACCTCAAAGTCTGCATCGCTCCAGATACATGTAATATGTAGTCAGGAATGATAAATTATCGCGTGGTGCGAAACAAGCACTAGGATTCCGCCAGCAGAACCTTCACGGTTCGTTTGGTGCGTAACGACGACATTCCTGGCAAGCTGAACCGGGGACTGGACCCTGCTGGTGGTGCGTATTTGAATGTGCTTAGGACGAGTTGAACTCTCTTTGGGGAAACAGCGAATCACACACAACAAAATTCGCTTGGAAAAACAATGGTGAAAATTCCACCCAACCGACGTCCAGACGAGCGCGCGAGCATTTCGAGGACCTTCCTAGAACCCGGGATCTCACTCGCGCGCTCTCTCTCTGGGGTGTGAAATAGCGTTCGGCAAGTAATAAGTTATTTACATCTCGGCATAAATTTCCAATCTGAAGTACGGACATAAATTATGCAGACACACAACAGGCATTCAATCCTTTCCTTCGCGAGCGTTGGACAGGATGGAGCACTCGCCATGGGAGAATCCGCGGGAGACCCACCAACAACGGGTTTTTTGCCTGTGTAAAAGTTCCGAGAGGACCTTAACTGGAAGGTTGGTCGGTCAGAGCCGTTTCTGGTGTGATGCAGTGCAAGAAGTGGTGCATAACTTTAAATTAGAATTATAAAAAATATTGCTCTGATTAAATTAACATCTTAAATTTTCATTTATCGCATCTCAGAACCACCCTAACATTAAAAGCCAAAATCACACATATACACTTGTGGTTCATCCTTTTCCACACAGACTCAAACCAAAAGAAAAAATCGCCTTTCTTTTATTTATTATCCCTGCAGGGCTATTACACATTGTCCTGGCGGCCCAAGGCGTTCAGTCGGTGGTAAAGTACTGCAAATTTGAATACATCAATGGCGTAACGGAGGGACCTTCATTGTCGACGGCCGCCGCCGCCGCCGCCACACTGCCGGGTTCGGTGGCCCTCGGGATGACCCTGGCGCTGGCAGCACTGGCCGCGACCGACGGGATCACCATGTATCTGGAGGTAAGTGCCGGGAGTTTGGTGATTTACTATAATTTAGCTCTAAAAATGATTTCCAACAAAGTTTATTTACATTAGATGCATTACTGGCAGAAGAAAAGGCATTTCCTCTTTTTTCTTTGTTTTTTTTTTTAATTATTTATGTCCAGTAATTAATTGAACACTTTAAATGTCATTAAAAATTAAAATCATTTTTCTTGCATAAAATCAATGAGTTGTTACCTTAAAATTAAATTTTCTTTGCAATGATTTTTGCAGAATTCATGAGTACAAGATATTAAAAAATAGCAATCCAATTTTTTCTTGAAATTTAGATTTAGCTTAGATTCTGTGAGGGCCTTCCCTACCTACAAAAAATAAATAAATAATTTTGTGACATTGGTTCGTCCATACAATCCTTGAGGCTTCATACAATTGTTATAGCTGTCCGTTTAAAAGTATGATTACGAAAATCTGTACCTTGTGGCTAAATGTTCTGATCGATTTATCTTCGGCAAAGTTGTAGGTTTTGATGAGGACTATTCTGAAAAAAAAAAAAAATGTTTATGGGAAAAAATTGAGATTTTTTAAATTATGTTTTTTCCCCAAGATGTCAAATTACCAAAATAAATATATTTCTGAATTTTCGAAAAAAAAGTTATTTTCAATCCTTTTTAACCCAACTCCGCCTCTTGGCGATTTTTGAGCTATTGAATGCATTGGAAAGAAGAACTGGTAAAATTAAAAAAAAAATAGGGTTGGAAGAGTAACTTGTTTTATGTGACTTTGGCAATATTAAAAAAATAAAAAATAAATTTATGGGGTCAACTTCGGCTGTCTTTTGCCTTCCTCACCTCAATGAGGAAAGGCTATAAAATCACTCGAAAAATGAACTTCTTCATTAGACCTCGTAGACCCACCTTCACGTATACCTATCGACTCGCGAATTTCTCCGGATTGGCTGAACCGATTTCGACCGTTTTGGTCTCATTCGATCCGTCTTGGGGTCCCACAAGACCATAGTTAATATTATGAAGTTTAGTAAAGTACTTCAAAAGTTATGCTAAAAGAACTAGGGCGTCCAATTTTCCCGGGTTTTGAATTTCCCGGGAAACGGGAAAAATATGTTTTGAATCTCGGGAATTCCCGGGACCCGGGAAATTTTTGCAGCAGTCATAAAATCTATGTTTTCATTATATTTGTTATGTTTTTCTAGCTTAAATCATAAAATTAGCTCAAAACTATTAATTGGTGATAAGCTACACTTCAATCTGAACAAGGACAGCAGTAGATAGTTTAAAATACATTAAAAAATGTGTTCTTTGATGTGCTTTGGAATTAAATTGAACCAGTATTCTGAATATATATTTCTTTATTTTTTTATTTATATAACATAACGTTTATATAATACAAAAGCTTAAAAAATTTCATTGTAAGTGTCTTAAACAACAAGAAATAAAATTATACCAGACAACGTAACAATTTGGACAAGTTTAGAATTTAATGTTTCATAATTAAAAACATATTTTAAAAATTATCTTTAGGTTACTTCCAACCAACTACCAACTGGGGATAATCGGGACTGCAGTCTGAAGAGTCTGGAGATTTTAGAGCAATAAATTTGGAAATCGGTGTACTAATTGTTTTGATCTGTTTCTATTGTAATCGAAATCAATCAAAAGAATCAGAATATCATTCAAAAACAAATTAGCTTAAACAGCTGTCTTAATTCGTTACTTTTGTCCTGATTTGCTCCAGATGCCGATTTATGATGAAAAGTTAAATAATTTTTAAAATATTATGCTTTTACAAGTTTAAAGTCATAAATATACGTGAATATAATAATAAGTATTTTCTTAAATAAATAAAATTTAGTTAAAAAATATCTAAGGCGCAAAGCAATTTGCGGACCTGTAAAATTTCCCTGCCAAATTAATGCTGTTATATGCCGAATACAAATTTTAATGCTTTAAAATGCTTATCGATTACTAATTTCCACAACCAAATCTGAATTTCTAGACCAAAATTTGATATGTTTTCAATTTCGGGAATTCCCGGGACAAAATATGAAAAATTCCTGGATTCGGGAATTCCCGGTTTTGGAAAAATCCCGGGATTTTTGTCCCGGGAATTCCCGGGATGGACGCACTTGTATGAACCATAGCTTAAAGTTTTGAAAAATATTTTGAACGGTCTAACTTTTGTTTATCAGAACTGAAAATCCCGCCCCGAAAATATTAAAATACATTTTAAAGGCAATATTAAACCATAATTTTTTTTTCGCGAATACTGAAAACATCAAAAGCTACACAAATGTTGACTTGAGCAATTCTCTACCAAAACCGGAAATGGATTTTATTTGTATTTTTTGATTTGGCTTAAACTTTGTGGGGGCCTTCCCTATGTCCATACATGCTATTTTGTGTCATTGGTTCACCCATACAAGTCTCCATACAATTTTGGCTTCTGTCCATACAAAAATGGTATGTAAATATTCAAACAGCTGTAACTTTTGAGTGAATTTTCGGATCAATTTGGTGTCTTCGGCAAAGTTGTAGGTATTGTTGAGGACTTTTGAGAAAAAAATAGATACACGGAAAAAAAATTTGGAGATTTTTTTATCAATTTTTTTTCTTTAAAACTCAATTTTCCAAAATACGTATTTTTTTGATTTTCGAGATTTTTTGATATGTTTTAGGGGACAAAAATCCGCAACTTTTGAGCCATAGAGAAACATGGTCAAAAAATCTGCCGCCGAGTTATAAATTATTGAAAAAATAGTGATTTTTGGAAAAAATCGAAGTTTTATGCAAAAACAAGTTTGACATTATTTTTTAATGCAAAATTGAATTTGCAATCGAAAAGTACTTTACAGATTTTTTGATAAAGGGCTCCGTTTTCAAGATATAGCCACTGAAAGTTTGATTTCAGCGAAATATTTGCAATTTTTCAATTTTTAAAAATAGTGAACATGAGTGCCCGTATCTAAAAATATTTTGTTTGAAAAGTTCAGAAAACACGAAAATTGAAGTTTTCTTGATCTCACCAAAATAACCCAACCATTTTCTAATGACGATATTTCAGCAACTAATGGTCCGATTATCAATGTTAAACTATGAAACATTCGTGAAATTTTCCGATCTTTTCGAAAAAAATATTTTCAAAAAATTTAAATCAAGACTAACATATCAAAAGGGCGTAATATTGAATTATTGGTCTTTTTAAAATGTTATAGAGAATTTTCTCAGCTTCTCAAAAATATTTTTTTCAAAAATGAGCAAACATGGGCACTATTTAAAAAAAAAATCAATAACTGCGACTATTTTGAAAAAAGTTACATAAAAATGGCTATAACTTGAAAACGGTGCCTTTTATCAAAATTTCACTAAAGTACTTTTTGATTGCAAATTCAATTTTACATCAAAAAATTAAATTGAAAAGTTTTTGCGACCAATATTTCGATTTTTTGTCAAAAAATGTATTGATTAAAAAAATCATAACTGTTCCTATTGTAATCGTGATCAATCAAAACAATCAGAACATTATTCAAAAACAAATGAGCTTAAAGAGCTGTCTTAATTCGTTACTTTTGTCCTGATTTGCTCCAGATGCCGGTTTATGATGAAATGTCAAATAATTTTTGAAATATTATGCTTTTACAAGTTTAAAGTCATAAATATACGTAAATATAATAATTAGTCTTTTTTTTAAATAAATAAAATTTAGTAGACAATATCTAAGGCGCAAAGCAATTTGCGGATCTGCAAACAAAAAATTAAACAATTTTCCCAGCCAAATTAATGCTGCTATATGCCGAATACAAATTTTAATGCTTTAAAATGCTTATCGATTACTAATTTCCACAACCAAATCTGAATTTCTAGACCAAAATTTGATATGTTTTCAATTTCGGGAATTCCCGGGACAAAATTTGAAAAAATCCCGGGATTCGGGAATTCCCGGTTTTGGAAAAATCCCGGGATTTTTGTCCCGGGAATTCCCGGGATGGGCGCACTAGTATGAACCATAGCTTAAAGATTTGAAAAATATTTAGAACGGCCTGACTTTTGTTTATCAGAACTGAAAATCCCGTCCCGAAAATATTAAAATACAGTTTAAAAGGCAATATTCAACCGTAGAATTTTTTTCGCGAATGCTGAAAACATCAAAAGCTACACAAATGTTGACTTAGTTTTAATTCAAAAATATTTGAGTTTTAAGGGATGGAAAAGTTTACCCAGCAGAAAATATTACGTGGGCTGAGCCACCGTTGTTAATGTAAAAAATAAAATCAGCAAAAAAATATTATCAATTTTAATTTCTAACAATGTTAACCAAAGGTAAGAAAAAAAATAACGTAGAATTTTTCGTAAATTAAGTATAGCTTACAAATTGTGCAAAACACAATTATTTTCGATTACAAATTTTGAAAGTTTTTTAATCAACCAATTCATAATTTTTACACGGAATCTAAATGAAAACGAGGTGATAATCGGCAAGCTAATTGGTAAATTTGATTGATGTTTATGGAAAATACATTTTTTATTGAGTAAAATACGGAAAACATTCAAAAATGAACAAATAAAACGAAAATTATTTTACTTCAAAAAAGAACATTTGTTTTCAATTTTAACTGTAATTGTTTTTGGCAAACATAATACATAATCCAAAAAACCGTTTTCCGCTTGTGAAGCAGGGGTCATTTTTTCTGGGCACCCTAGTGTACAGTCGATTGTTTACATAGTTTCGCTTGAAAATTAATTTATTTTTATTTGTTTAAGGTTTAAAGCTAGACAGATCGCTTATGTGTCAAATGAAAAATTGTGTTATTTTTTAATCAATCCATACTCTGAAAATTTCATTAGATTTTATAAAAAAATAATAAAAACAATAAAGAAAAAATATGGGATATTTGATTTGGCCAAATTGCACTGCTATATTGTGTTGTATTGACATCAACTTTTGGGTTGTTTTGAAAAATAAGGGTGGTTTTGAAAATGTTACTTTTCAGGATTTTTTTTTGTCTTCTAAAAAGTTTGGGTACCAAATGTTGCGTCATCGCAGAATTTTTTGAAGTTATCGTAGTTTTAGTGAAAACATTTGTTTTTTTTTTATTGCGGATTTCGTCATTTTAGACTTCAAAAAAATTAATCTCGAAATCCTGTTAAAACGGCGTTTAAAAGTTTCATACGACCTTTTCAAATGATAGGCTCGATTTGAAATTTCTAGCTATTTTTCTTTGAAAGGTCAACCAATCCATTGTGCATAAGGCAGCTAAAATCTGTTGATATGGCGTGGAGTTATGATTTTTTGAAAAATGTGTTTTAAGTGAAAATCCGCGAAAATGTCAATTTTTCGGACCTCTCTAGCATGGCGTAGATCACCCTAATGGCAAAACAAAAACATACAAGTCTAGTTATTTCGACCAGGGAATTTTTGAGCCCGATCTGAGCACTTTTGTTTTTTCCTTGCTGATTTCGTGGGGAATTGCTGCTTTAACTCATTTTCGACCAAAATAATCGTTGTCACAAGATAGCACACAACAGACGATATTTGAATTTGAAAAATAATAAGAGTATAACAATTTTCCAACACATAAATGTTAAATAAGAATATGAAATGTGCTATTTTCAAAACAGCATTCCATTCAACTAGAGGGTGACGAGCGGGAATTCCCGGGAAATTGACCATTTTTGGACCTCTCGATTCCCGGGAAATTCGGTCGAGACTCCCGGGAAATTTAAACTTATAAATATCGAAGCAAAATTATGTGAACTAATCAGAAAAAAAACATTTAAAAAAATCAAAATTGTTTAGAACATTGAATGTATAAACCAATGTTTCTCTAATCTTCTTATTCAGAAAGTGTAAATTTTAACTTGTCAAAAATTCCAATAACTATAATTTAGAGAAGCCAAAAAAAGGTGGACCCAAAAATTTACCTTAAAAATTATTTAGCAGTTACACCCCAGGTATGAAATCAAATGTTTTATTTTCAAATATTATTTTTTCTAATTATTTGTAAAAGGGAAAAGCTTTTTCAAGTTAAGTTCAATTTCCATATCTTCTCTTGAGCATAGCAATCCAATCTAGTTTTTTGTGAACATTTGGGTTTTCCTGATAACTGTAAATATTTTTTCAATGAATATTTAATGTTGAACTAAAAAATTTAAAAAACAATTTAATTTGTTGTTTTGAGTCGTTATTTATCATAATGCAAAATTCCCGATAGTGGGAAATTATATATAAGCTATATTAGTTATTTTTTTACAAAAATCTAATAACAAGTTTGTGAACCTTTTGAAAAATCACTCAGTGCGAATTAAGATTCGTAAATATTTTAAACTACAATTTTGAGTCTTTAAAAACTCAAGAAACGATTTAGTTTTTGCAGATTCAGAAAAAAAATAATCAAAAGCTTTATATAGTTCCTCGAGTTTCTCAAAACAATGAGGCTGTTCAAACTAACGTTTCATAGAATTAGTATGAATTAACAGTAACTGAATTCATTTAAAAGAAACACATTTATTACTTTTTATTTTAAATTTTTTACTCTGTTGGCGTAGTAACAAAAACTCCCGGGTCCCGGGAATTCCCGAGAAATTGCCAAGTTCAACTCTCGATTCCCGGGAAATTGAAAATCTCGAGAATCGTCACCCTCTACATTCAACTTATAATGTCCAATGCAGAGATCCTTAAATAGCTACAGTAATGAATTCTGGTAGTTACAAAAAAACGGTTGTCTGAAACTTTTCCGGCCCATCTCAGACAATTCCGTCAATGACAGGGACAAAATCCTTGTCAAACCCCACTTTATGAACCGCTTTGAGAGCAACAAAAAAAAGAGCCCAAAAATAACTCAAACCGACATGCCGACGATGATGTGGAAAAATAATTTATAATTAGATTGTCGTACATTAAAAGTTTTGTCATTATGTCGCCCAGCGCCAAAGTTTTTGACCCAAGGAGCAAACTGTGGCCGTGTGGCCCTCCAGGGGGATAGTTTACATAAAGTGAGCAATTAATTGTGATGGTAATTTTTCGGGTGGATTAAGTGAATCATTTTTGGGGATGCTCTCTCTCGTATGCGCAGTTATTTATTTTGGGACAATTTAGATAAAGTGTTCCTGAAATGGATGGTTGGTGGGGCGGGGGACACGAGAAGTGATAATAGTTTTCACTTTGGTAAACTTTGTTTGCGCAGTCAGGTGATAATTTATTCCACACATGGAGATTTAGAACGGGGCCAAAAGTTCGCCTTGGAATCACCGTTTTATGTGCTACATTATTCATTAGTTGACCGGAATGGCGCTGGCAGCTTTATGGAGAGTTGAAAGCGATAGCGATCGTGGCAATAGATCATAAACTATTTAGGAAAGCTGCGAATTTTATCACATATTTTTGGATCGTAGTTTTTCAAGGTTAAAAAACAGAATTGCGTCAAAAAATATAAAAAAGCGTGTAGGCAAAATTGACACACCAAGCTGGAAAACTTTACAATTGTGTAACCCATGATGAAAATCTAGGTTTCGACCGTGATGCTCTTTAGCTACATTTTAGCTGAACTATTATTGAAATGCTAACTCGGTCTCGCTACAGAGCTAATTTGATGACTTTCCGGGAGCGGGTTTCAGAAGCGAGCTGCTAAAGCACTTTGAAGAATTGCTCTTCCAGGAATTCCGAACTGGTGCAAGTTACGACATGCTTGCTCACGCGCGTGATTTGCACAGACGACTGATTGACAAATTTGAGATTTTACCCGCGTTGAAACTTTGTGTTGCGCTGAACTTGCTCACAAACAGACGTAACGTGTGTTTGTAGATTAGCGAACTTTAGTTAAGGAAAAGATATTAAATATTGATTTCCTAATTGAATTTCTGCTTGATGCTGAAAATGTGATTATTGTATTATCATATGAGTTAAATTTCCTTTCCTGGAATTTCATATGAAAACAGCATAATTAAAAACAATATGTATATTTTGTTGTTTTATTCATAAATTTAACTAATAACAGTTAAGAAGTTAACATGTGAAGCAAAATTTATTTGTTTAATAAAGGATTGGCAGTCAACAAATTTGAGTGTGCTTTTTTTTCCTGCGATGACGCAACTTTTGGTATCCAACCTTTTTTAGAAGACAAAAAAAAATTCCTGAAAAGTAAAATTTTCAAAATCACCCTTATTTTTTAAACAACCCAAAAGTTGATGACAATCCACCCAGCAGTGCAATTTGACCAAAACAAAAATCACAACTTTTGAAGTTGTCCCTTTGAATTTTCAACAACTCTTCTGAAGACACCAAAGCTCCTTAACTTCACAATTTTTCGGAAAATCAATTTTCCACTTAATTTAACTGAACCACTGTGAATTAGGGTGAAGGTACAAAATTGACATCACGGATACCTTCTGACTCGATTTCTTAGGTAAAAATAAGTAAATGTGAAAATATCGAGCCAAATCAGTTAAGGTTTGACGGTCGCTGTACTGCTCTTGATCGCATAAATGTCTCATATGCATCGTTTTTGAGCTTTGATGTAGTTCAAACACCTGTGCTCTTTCAGAAAAGTCTACAGCATCCATTAATTTGTTTTAGAAATCATGAGGAAATCTAGTTTTTTCGCGAAAACTTAACAAACTTCTAATGTGTAGTTTGTTGCTTGTATATGGGAAATTCTCTGAGATTTCGGTCATTCGATTTTTTCTGTATTTTTTAATCCGGCTGAAACTTTTTTGGTGCCTTCGGTATGTCCAAAGAAGCCATTTTGCATCATTAGTTTGTCCATATAATTTTCCATACAAATTTGGGGGACGTAATTTTTTTTCGCTGCCGTAAATTTGACGTTTTCTTCGGGGTTTTTTTTCAAGTTATTTCTCGTTGGCATCTTTTGGCCAATTTTTACAAAATTCCACGACGGTTTCGGATTTGTTCTTCGGTTGACTTTATTCTGTAAGAGAATCTTTCTGTGGCTGAAGACAAAAGTGAAGCTCTCCGTGAACCTTTTCGTATGGCGGAACGGTGAAGATTTCCTGATGGTTCCAGCCTTTCCAGCAAAGCCGCCAGAAGCTATTTGCAACCTGCGGAGCCTGTTCCTTCACTTATACAGCCCCTAAATGGAAGCAGATTCTATTTGATTCGGTTCGTCGACTGAAAACTATCAAGAACCCAGAGAAGGTGACGTCAGGCTGTGTCCAATTCCGGTTGCAGGAAAATGAAGATTGAAGCTGCTTATTGAAGATATCCAGGTTTTGGTGAGATCTTTCCATAATTTTTTGCAATGTTTTTTTTCCATGCCATACCAATATAAATTATATTCTATTGATTAAATGAAATATCTTTCCTACCCCTTCTCCATCTTCCATTTTCCCAATCCCCATTTCTCCATATCCACGAACCCCATTATTTGCCAAATTTACACTTACACACCCAACCACAACTGATTCGGAGCGTTTGGTACGGTATGTCCACGCATCCTTCCTCCCCTGTAGATTCTGTGAAATGTGATCCGTTCACAGAATCCTCTCTGCGGTAAACACAACGCAGTAGGGCTGGCCGCTTTAATTTTTGCAATTCATTTTCGGGTGTTCTCGGATGTACTGCAATTATTAATACTGACAAGAAAAGTGCTTGGGGCGTAATCTAATCGCAAGACTTTCCAGCATGCTTTCATCGGACTGGCTGCGTTTGTGTTAGATTAGATTAGATTAGATTAGATAATTTTCCATACAAATTTGGCAGCTGTCCATACAAAAATGATATGTGAAAATTCAAAAATCTGTATCTTTTGAAGGAATTTTTTGATCGATTTGGTGTCTTCGGCAAAGTTGTAGGTATGGATATAGACTACACTGAAAAAAATGATACACGGTAAAAAAAATTTTGGTGATTTTTTATTTAACTTTTTGTCACTAAAACTTGATTTGCAAAAAAACACTATTTTTATTTTTTTTTTATTTTTTGATATGTTTTAGAGGACATCAAATGCCAACTTTTCAGAAATTTCCAGAATGGGCAAAAAATCTTTGACCGAGTTATGATTTTTTTAATCAATACATTTTTTTCAAAAAATCGAAATATTGGTCGCAAAAATTTTTCAATTTATTTTTTGATGTAAAATTGAATTTGCAATCAAAAAGTACTTTAGTGAAATTTTGATAAAAGGCACCGTTTTCAAGTTATAGACATTTTTATGTAACTTTTTTCAAAATAGCCGCAGTTATTGATTTTTTTAAAATAGTGCCCATGTCTGCCCATTTTTGAAAAGCTGAGAAAATTTTCTAAATTTTGCTTTTTCGGAATTTGTTGATACGACCCTTAGTTGCTGAGATATTGCCATGCAAAGGTTTAAAAACAAGAAAATTGATGTTTTCTAAGTCTCACCCAAACAACCCACCAGTTTCTAATGTCGATATCTCAGCAACTAATGGTCCGATTTACAATGTTAAAATATGAAACATTCGTGAAATTTTCCGATCTTTTCGAAAAAAATATTTTCAAAAAATTTAAATCAAGACTAACATATCAAAAGGGCGTAATATTGAATGATTGGTATTTTTAAAATGTTATAGAGAATTTTCTCAGCTTCTCAAAAATATTTTTTTCAAAAATGAGCAAACATGGGCACTATTTAAAAAAAAAATCAATAACTGCGACTATTTTGAAAAAAGTTACATAAAAATGGCTATAACTTGAAAACGGTGCCTTTTATCAAAATTTCACTAAAGTACTTTTTGATTGCAAATTCAATTTTACATCAAAAAATTAAATTGAAAAATTTTTGCGACCAATATTTCGATTTTTTGAAAAAAATGTATTGATTAAAAAAATCATAACTCGGTCAAAGATTGCCCATTCTGGAAATTGCTGAAAAGTTGGCATTTGATGTCCTCTAAAACATATCAAAAAATAAAAAAAATAAAAATAGTGTTTTTTGCAAATCAAGTTTAAGTGACAAAAAGTAAAATAAAAAATCACATTTTTTTTATACCGTGTATATTTTTTTTCAGTATAGTCCTACAACTTTGCCGAAGACACCAAATCAATCAAAAAATTCCTTCGAAAGATACAGATTTTTGAATTTTCATATATATATTTATGGACAGCTGCCAAATTTGTATGGAAAATTATATGGACAAACTAATGATGCAAAATGGCTTCTTTGGGCATACCGAAGGTACCAAAAAAGTTTCAGCCGGATTAAAAAATACAAAAATTAAAATTAAAGAAAAAAGACCGATTCCGTAGAGAACTGCTCATATGGGACATCTATGTGGACATTGGCAGTATAGATAGTTCAAGCTGGTGAAAATAATCTTTTCAGACAAAAACGTCTTCTTTAAATCGCGAATAACTCGACAGGGTTAGTTCGGATCGTTTTGCGGTCGTCGTCAATGTTGTTTGTCATGAAATTTTACAAAAAATCTTACACTTGCGAAAATTTATAAAATCTTAAATATGAAAAATTTTTGTATCGTGTTGGGGTTTTATCTATACAAAATGATACGTCAATATTCGAAAATCTGTAACTTTTGAAGGAATTTATTTATCAATTTGGTGTCTTACACAAGGCAGATGGATTGGAAAAACCAGTACATTTCACGAAGGTTTAATTTTTTAAGATCGATTTAAATTAGAAGGATTGTTTGTGTTGGACTTCAATTTTCCGATTTCTTTTTCTTTAAGAAGTTACATACATGTAGAAAATCACAAAATTTCATATTACAGAAAATTTATTGAATCCACTAAAAAGATGATTTTCAATCACTCTTGAAAGTTTCATGAAGATATAATATGATAAAACTGAGTTAGAGACTAATTTTAGCTCAAAATTTTGCCGTGCGCAAAGCGGACTGTCAAACTTTCTGAGCGTTTTTTCTCGAAACACCAAGTTGATTTACGGGTGCCATGATATCTCGAGATGGGATGGATCAAATTGGCTGAAATTCAGGGTGAGACTCTCAAGACATATCCCGTGTGCACAAATAATTCACTCAATTCAAACATTCGGTTGCTATATCTTGCAAACGAGGCACTTTATCAAAAAATCCGTGACATACTTTTCAATTGCAAATACGTTTAAAAAAAATAAGGAACAGTCCTCATCAATGCCAACAATTTTTTAGAAGACACAATTATCAGAAAATTCCTCCAAAAATTACAGATTTTTGAATATTTACGTCAAAATGCCAAAATTGTATGAAGAATTGTATGGGTAAACCAATGACACAAATTGGCACCTTTGGTCATATGGAAGGACCCCACAAAGATAGAGCCAAATAAAAAAATACAAGAAATAAAAATGGTCGAAATCGGCCGATTTTGTAGAGAATTGCTCAGAATTTAATTGGGACTACACCGAGTAAATGATCACGGATTTTTTATTTGCTGATTTAAAACAACACTCATTGTCACTTATAATTGATTCAGAAAAATCCCTATTTTTATTTTTTCTAATAATACATAAGACTGGTACAAATTTTATTTAAAGTTTTAGATCCCCCCCCCCTTCAAAGTTGGCCCGAAAAATCCGAGTACAAAAAAAAAAAATTTCAAAAAACTTCAAAATTTTAATGGAAATTTAAGTACAATCAGCGAAATTGAATCCATTTAAAATGCGTAACACTTCGGTTAGAAACACTTTTAGAATGTTTGAGTTGATTTAAAAATCTTTTGATTTTTTTGAAAATATTCGATGTTTGAGTTTTTTTCGCTTAAATTTTTGTTTTTGTCAAATCTTTTATTTTTACACCCAAACGGCGGCCGCATGATTGTGATGCATGGCGGCATGAAAGTATATCAGAATTTGCATGAAATCTGTCCTCATTAGGGTGACAAGAAAAAATGAAAATTTCGGAAAATCGCAAGAGATACCCTCTGACTCAATTCCTAATGCAAAAATAAGTATCTGTGCCAATTTTGAGCCAAATCGGTTAAGGCTAAGGGGTCGCTTTTCATCGTTGAAGTTTATATGAAGAAAATCACGAAAATGTATGGGGAAAACATCGTTTCAGTAATTTTCTGCTAGGTGGCGCAGGTCTCGCCCAAAATTGTCCAAGTGTGAGATTCTTGTAGGAAATTTAATTACCTACAACTTTGTAGAAGGGTGCAAGACGATCCGAGTTGATCCTGATGAGTTATTAGCAATGCGATGAAAAGAAATCGGCTTATATACTTGAAAGTATTCAAGGGGTATATAGGAAGTATATAAGAAAATATTTTTTTCTAGAAAAATCACCAAAAATCAGGATCAACTCGGATCGTTTTGCACCCTTCGACAAAGTTGTAGGTAATTAAATTTCCTACAAGAATCTCACAATTGGACAATTTTGGGCGAGACCTGCGCCACCTAGCAGAAAATTACTGAAACGATGTTTTTCCCCATACGTTTTCGTGATTTTCCCCATATAAACTTCAACGATGAAAAGCGACCCCTTAGCCTTAACCGATTTGGCTCAAAATTGGCACAGATACTTATTTTTGCATAAGGAATCGAGTCAGAGGGTATCTCTGATGTCGATTTTTTTTATTGTCACCCTAGTCCTCATGCATTTTTGCGATATAGGAGTATGACATTTTTGCCCGTTACCGACAATTATTGACATTACCGACGGCTTTTTGTTTGTATTTCACAAGAAAAACCCTTATCATAACAAGGATTGAACCACCAACTTCTTGGTTATTAATCCGACACGCTACCACCGCGCCATGGACGCTTGATGAAATATGAGTGGAAGAGCACCGACATATTCTTCTCTTTGGAGTGTTGCTCGAAGGCGGGCCAGCATTATATGTGTTGGTGAGAACTGCAGATCGCTGACATGTTTACACGCGGGCAAAAATGAGCAATCAGGTTACTGCAAAACAAAAAAAATGTAACATTTTTTGCAGCAAATTCACTGTTGCGGATTTTGAGATATATTTTTCCTTTGGGTGTTAAAAATTAATTATTGCAATACAACTGAACTAGTGTAAAATGCATTTTGAAACACCTTTTTCATGCAAAGGCTGAAACTATGGCATGTTATTTCAATATTTATATTTTTTTACACACCCCCCCTTCCCCTTCGACGCCTGCTAGAGCCGAAGACAAAAACTTTGAAAAATATTTGCATCGGCCTAAAATGCTATCTTTTAAAAATTAACGAATAGACCTAACATCTTTGATCAAGTTATGTATATCAAAAAGGATAAAAAATTACTTCATTCATTAATGTTAAAATTAACAATCAATGAAATTTCGATTAAATTCACCGTTTTAAGTAATACCTACTCTGGCTTTAATTTTACTTTCCAGAATAATTCCCCCGCTGCCACCACTCGGCGCCACATTTCAACGCTGATGGCCAAATCACCGGAGCCGGCACCGGTGCACAAGTCTGCGGCGTGTCCGTTTCTTTCGCGGGTCACCTTCTGGTGGATTGTCCCACTGCTGTTGAGTGGTTACCACGAACCCCTAGAGCTGGCCAATTTGGGCCGGCTGCCGGAGGAGGACTCGAGCCGGTTCCACTACGACCAGTTTCTGTCCATTTATCAACGAGTTAGGGTGAGTGTTTTTTTATTTTTATTCTTTAAAAGTATTTTTGTTAACTTTTTACTCAAAACACTTGTCTCATGAACAAGTCTGCTATAAATCAATGCCTAAAGAAAGGTGACGTTGCGTGACACGTGGTGGTTGACACGTGCTGGGATTTCCACTTCCTCCTTTCTTTGCTCTTTTCCCCCGGTTTGGGGAAAAATCCCTCAGGTGGGAGCAATTTTCCCGTCAAGTAAGTCCATATAAACTATTCCCCGCTCGACTTGGGAAACAACTTGGTGTGGTAAAGGCCTACGGCATTCGTTGTAACAAAACGGGGTGATTAATTACAGCAAGGGTGGAAAGTGGTAGGTAGCTGGAATTACGGAAGGGGGTCCCAAAGCGAGGAGAGGATGAAGAAAGTGACGCTTTCTTTACTTTTTTTTCTGGAAGATATTTTTTGGTGTTTGGAACTGGATTTACTGAATACTAGCAGTAGTACTTGATGCGTTGAGTTTATTTAGAGTAAGTGTAAAAAATCGCAAAAACTAATTTAATTGGTTAAAAATTTTAAGCAATGCTAAAGAAATATTCAGGAATTATATACATCTCTCAGTTTAAAACAAACAATCATGTTCACCGTGTCCCAAGAATCGTTCTCATGATAATCGCTTCGCACAGTTTTAATTACGTACGTCGTGGTAATATTTTAAATGTGTCTCCTCTTTTGCTTCCGGAATTTTACTCCTTCAACATTTCTCTCATTATGGCTTTTCCAGAACAATTCCGCAAGACCAAGCCCCGGAACGGACAATGGCCAAATGAAAGGAACTTTTTTCGGCCCTTTTCCTTTTCAGCTCCAGACAGGAAGTCGCAATGTTCTTGGCCAAAAATGATAACGAATTTTAATTGTAAGACTCGTTGAGCCACTCAAGACATCTCCCCGAGGCTTTTTGGATTATAATGCTGATGAGGTTGGGCAGAGTTTTTTTTCTTCCGGTGGGGGCTCTTCTCGTGCCAAGAGAAGCTTAATTATAGTGTGCACGGTGGGTAGTTTTGATGTCCAAAATTATGAGTTACTCAAAAAAAGATACAAAAAAAGTATCCTTTGACTCGAAATCTCCCATCAGTCATAACAACCTACCCTTCTAGCTTATTTACAAATCTCGCCTTTCTTCCGACTGTCAAAGCTGGCTCACCCTTGTCAACGATCTGTCCCACAAAACGAGCTAAATGGCAGCTAGTCAGACGTCCAAGATGGATCATTTTTCATCCCTGCTTTCACGGGCCCAAAATCCGAACGAAAAACTCACTTTTCATACAAGCTCAGCCCAGTCGGCCCAAACATGGACCTGGTCCTGAGAGTGTGATAATGAAAAGAAACCGAATGAAAAATGAGGACTGACCTCCAAGTCTCCCTGCTCTTAAGGGCCGCAGTCACAACAGAGAAGGACGCGTCGTCCTGAAGTGGCTCCCGGAGTGTGAGTCTGTGGTGTGTGTGGACTCTGGCTGCTGTGTGGAATATGATTTATGTCCTTCCGTTGACGTACGCGGTCACAGTTATGGTGGGGAAAATTTGCAAAAAATTAGGGGCCGCTGGGGTTAAGCAGGCTGGATTGAAAAAAATCTTGAATTACATAATGATTTGTTCATAGAAAGTCATGCATTTCTGTCGTTAAATATTTATTAAAAATATAGCTGAATAATTGTAAATTTTGTTTTGCTAAATAGATTTGTTTTACATTTTGCAATATAGATATTGAAGGGTGTGAAATTTAGTACTGATTTGCACTGCATTAGACATTTTAGTGTTAAATAGCAAAATACAATACAAATACAATACAAATACAATACAAATACAATACAAATACAATACAAATACAATACAAATACAATACAAATACAATACAAATACAATACAAATACAATACAAATACAATACAAATACAATACAAATACAATACAAATACAATACAAATACAATACAAATACAATACAAATACAATACAAATACAATACATTTTGGGTACATTTGAGTAAAATTTTAAAAAATTAAAAGTGTGATTATATTTGTAAAATAATTCACCCTACCTCTCCCTTCCCCTCCATTAAATAGGTGCCAGCTAAGTGAATGAAAATCTGCGGAAAAAGGGAGTGCAACACTGGCACGAAATTTTCTGTTGCGAGAAAAAAAAAGTCTCCCTTCACCGGAATTGTGACCGTCAACGGGGTGAAGATCTGGGGATAAAACTCCTTTCGGAAAATGCAGCCGCGTCCAAATCCCCGCTCGCATTTTTTTGCACCACCCTTTTTTTCAAGGTTCAAGTGCTTATTTTGTCCTTCTTTTTTTCTGTCCCGAGAGTGAATTATCAGCTTCTGCGAGAGCCGAACGGATGGCAACGAGAGATTTTTTGTCATGTTTTGGGAGAGGATTCTTTTTTTTTTTGGTTTGGTTTGCCTGACCAGTGTCCAGGGTATCCGGGACCGAAAAAAAGAAAGAACCGGAAATGGAGAGTAGATAAGCGGATGAATTTTCGTCCCAAATGAAAGGAAGAAACGGAGGGAGGTCAGTTCTTTCCTGATGGACAGGCCAAAGGACGTGCGATTCGCGGGTGCGATGGTGATGAAAATGCGAAAGATCAACGAAATTAATTAAGCAGACGCGTTGCATAGAATGGGCGAATTTATGACATTTTCGCGTGGATTTGGATTTGTAATTATGCATATAAGAGGTTGGCAATTGGCGATGACAGAAATTCTGAGGGTTTTACTTCAGCTATCTTCAAATCTTCAAATCTTCAAATTTTCAAATCTTCAAATCTTCAAATCTTCAAATCTTCAAATCTTCAAATCTTCAAATCTTCAAATCTTCAAATCTTCAAATCTTCAAATCTTCAAATCTTCAAATCTTCAAATCTTCAAATCTTCAAATCTTCAAATCTACAAATCTTCAAATATTGCCTGAAAATTTAACTGAAAAATAAATAAATATATGACACGTGTCTGTTGATTCGTTAAGTAGATTGATAGAATATTCATCAATATCTCTTCTCACGCAAATGGCTTAATTCAAACCCAAATTTTCCCGCCCCAAAAGGTCCAAACAGAAGGGCAAACTTTTCCCATAATCTATCGATTATCCAATTTTCCTCAACTACTTCGGCAAGAGTCCTGCTTCTCATCAACGAACACGTTTTGGTCCTGAACCCGTAATCCTTTGAAGTTTTCCAACCTCAGCTCATACTCCCCAATCTCTTTCGCTATTCTCCTTTTCACAGAAGTCCACCAGGTCGTCGCTGTGGTTCTGCTACGCGGTCAACTGCTGGCGAATGTTCGCCGCCGGTGGCTTCTTCAAGCTGCTCGGTGACCTGTGCGCCCTGGTGGGACCACTTTGCATATCCAATATCGTCGATTACATCGCCAAACCGGTGACATCTTCATCGGAATTAGCTGGCAACACTGGCGGCGGGATGACGGGACAAGAACGAGAAAGTCATGTAATTCCCTGGGATGACACTGGCCCGGGTGGATTTAATCTGGGAAATCAATCATCGACCGGCGGCAGCGACCGGATGCTGGTGGTCCGACCGCTGACGTGGTCCGAGCTGTTGGCGAACGGATGGTTCGTTGCGCTGGTGGTGCTGGTGTCCGCCCTGGCCCAGGGCACATTCTCGCAGGCCAGCACCCACATCATGGACATGGAGGGACTTCGGCTGAAGAATGCGCTGCAGGGGATGATTTACCGGAAGGCACTGCTGCTGAGCTGTTGGAGTGGTGGTGGGCGGAGTGCCGGGGATTCCGGGTCGGGGAAGAAACGGTCAACGGAGGGATGGGACGGTGGTGGAGCGAAAACGGAGAGCAGTGATTCCGGCGATCGGAATGCATCGATTGGGGAAGGTCAAGGTGAGTTTTAGAGCATTCTGCAATTCTGCGAAATAGAAAATAATTGTGTTTAAATTCGCCTACTGGCTCTCTGAAGTGGAAAGGTATCTTAGAGGAGAAGGCGACAAATGCCTTTTTAGTAAGTTTAAGTTTAGTAATTTTAGTTTTTCAACCATCAAAGTATCAGAGCAAAAATAATAAATGAACGATGTTTTCAGTAGTAATAATAAGAGGATTGATCAAATCGAAACACACTGCATTGCACCACATTGCAAAAATCGCACATTTATAAACGAAATGTGTGAATTTATGGACTCAACCAATTCTATCTTAAATTTCAAGAGGCGCAAATAAAAATAGATAATAGATCTTTTAGGAACAACATAATCCTAAGATCTAGTTACCATAAATATAGCAGGTAGAGCGTCCAATTTCCCGGAGTTACAAATTTCCCGGGAAACGGGAAATTTTCAGCCAATTTGCCGGGAAATCCCGGGAATTCCCGGAAAATTTTAAATTTATTGAAAATTGTTATGGTCTTGGTATTATTAAGCATAAGCATAAGCATAGGTGCCCACCCGCAGTTGCTACTCCGTTATTGACCAGGACCTCCAGAAGTTACATCCACGAGCCGTGGAAGATAAGTGGGAGCTATCTTTCCTCGCTTCGCAACTTCTCAAAGGCCCCTATCATGCTGATCAATACCGGCGCCGGCCACGACCAGTGGTAGGGTCACGGGGAAGTGGATGGGAATGTTAGTCCGATACTTGAGTGATAGAGACCGTCCAATCGACTGCTTCTCCGACAAAGTATCACATGAGTTTTGAGGGGGTTAGTAGATGGGTATGAGGTCAGGATTCACGAGTGGCAGTGATGTGACCATGAGCATTTGGTTTATCGGTTGAAATTTTAAATCTTAGGCAGCCGGCTGCGGAAAGATAAATAATTGATTATTTAAAAAGTTTGTTTTAATCGAACGCGTGCCAACCGAGCGGTAGTGCTATGGGCTGGACTTATCAGTATATTTTTACTGTTGGTACAATTAAGATAACGCGAACAAATGTCAAAAATAGTAGATGAGTTAATACTAAAGCTGCCAGTTGGAATAAATTATTACGATCAACGAAAATAAACGAAACGAAAACAGGACACCACGTAACCGATTGTAATGAAATTAAAACAATAACTTAAACGAACTTAACCGGCGGCGTGCCTTCCTATCAACGATGATAAAAGAAGGACTTATAAATTTAAAATATAAAAAGACTCCAAAAAATACGTTGCATAGTAACCGCGAAGTCCCGCTACTCACAATCGAATCCGAAAGATAGCTATCTAGAATTTTAAATATAGTATTAATTCGACCGCGATCTTCCAGAAATTCTTCGTCGGCGTGCCTTCCGATCAACGGTGATGTAAGAAGGGCTTTATTCATTAAAATGATTTTATATCATAAGCCTTAAAACATATTCGTCGGCGTGCCTTCCGATCATCGATGATATAGAAAGGACTTAATCCAGCAATACGACTTGCTTGTCTCGAAAAAAAAAAGAATTCGGATCGTTTCTATCGAAAACTATGTAAAGAGGACAAAAATAAACTCATTGGCCAACGAACGCGCGAACTAAAAATAAAGAAAAAAGAAGAAGAAGAAGACCAATCACCCCATGCACACAAACAACGACACAAAAGAGATGAAAACAACACGAATCAGAAGAAATCCAATCACCCCATGTACACAAGTAGCGACACAAAAGAGATGGAAAATAACACGAAAAAACAGGACTGCGCGTCCACACAGGCACCGCACTACTGATGCCATTATTTATTTATAATGACCAATCACCCCATGCACTCGAACAGCGACACAAAAGAGACGGAAAATAACCCGAAAAAAAACAGGACTGCGCGTCCACACAGGCACCGCACTACTCGCACTCGAACAGCGACACAAAAGAGACGAAAAATAACACGAAAAAACAGGACTGAGCGTCCACACAGGCACCGCACTACTGATGCCATTATTTAATTATAATGACCAATCACCCCATGCACTCGAACAGCGACATAAAAGAGACGAAAAATAACACGAGAAAACAGGACTGAGCGTCCACACAGGCACCGCACTACTCAATTGTTATGGTCTTGGTATTATTTAATATTAAGCAACAAAATTGTACAGGACATCAACATTATTGGTTTAAATAAGTGTAAAGATCAATTAACAGCTTGACTGCACGTGAAAAATCATTCAACTACAAGAAAATGTATTTTGTTATTTTTTGATGAGAAATTTTAAACAAGCCTCTGTGACCAGTTTATTGAAATGAGAAAAAAAAACATGCAGAAATTATGTTTTTTATGACAAATACTGGTTTCAGCTCAACAAATGGTAAAGCTTTTTAGTGTTGGTTTTACTCCAAACAACCCAATGTTTTCAAATATTTGAGCAAACTTTGAATATATTCTTGCATTTTTTGAGAACAAACAATAGAAAGTAATTTATGAATGATTTTTTTTGTATTATCATGTTGCATTATTTAAATTACACGATAAACTATTGTGGATTCAGCTCATAGCTGGATTTTCTGGCATCTTTTCACAGTCATTGGAAACGGTCGTGGAAAGACCTAGGGCAGGGATGCCAGATACACAGATTTGTCTGTGTTTCACAGACATTTGAGCTCGTGTCAGACATTTTTTGAGGTGCACAGACTTTTTAAAAACTTCATTAAATTGTTATTTTGTAAAAATATCAGTCGAAAATTATTTCGTTAGTCTTCAAATGCTCAAAAACACATTTTTTGATGGATTTATATGACTGTAAATTGATATATTTGAATTTTAGACAAAGGCACAGACATACACAGACTTTTTCACAGACATTTTAAAAAATAATGTGGCATCCCTGACCTAGGGGTTCCCAGTTGGAGTGAAAAAATTCAATTTGTAGAAAAATTATGGATTAAAATTTTGCTTTTTTATCACTTCTCCGACATCAGGAATAATTGTTTGAACATGCTCGCAATTTTTTTATTCGGTCGGAAAAATATTATTTTTCTTGAAAAAACTTTCATTTTTAATCACATGATCACCCCTAATTCTGGATCGATGCGGCCATCATGCGACCGCGTGCTCCGTTTGTTTGTTAACAAAGTTGCAGCTGGATGGTAAGACGAGGTGAGCGGGGAAGAAATTTTGACATTTTTATGCCCGCATCTGGTCCGCTGCCTATTTCGTCGGTCGTTGAGTCGCCGGTCGTTTCTAGCGACCGAGTCCAGCTAGGAACTTATCGTACAATAACATCAATCCACAAAAAGTCTTCTATTTTTCACATTAAACCCTCTAACACCTGTAGTTGCACCAGTGTTAGATTCAACCAATTGAATTAATTCTTTTTGCACAAATTCGATTTTCATCTCATTTGATCATGGTAAACAAAAACGTCAAAAAAATCTCAATTTTAATGTGGAGGTAAGGAGTTAATATTGTTTTGATTAAATTACATCAATCTGTTGAAAATTAATAATAATTTAATTTGTAATAATTAAATACTCATTTAACAAGACCTATTCCCAGTTGCCTTAAAAATTAGTATCATCAGAAATAATTCTGATGTCATAATTTCTGATAAGCTGAATAATTATATATAAACCAAACAATACATTTAATTAAACAAAATCATGTTAAGTTTATTCATTTATTATTTTTTCAGAGCATTTTCGAAAAAAAGTTCAAAAAATTTTAGAAATTAATACTTCCGCTTGAATTTTGGGAATTCCCGGGAAATTTACAAATTTCCCGGGAAACGGAAAATATTTTTTTCCGGGAAATCCCGGGAATTCCCGGGACGGGACATTGGACGCTCAAAAAGCAGGTCACAGTGGTCCAGATCGCAAAATTAGTGGAAAATGGATTTTCCGAAAAATGGTAAAGTTTTGGAGCTAGTGTCTTAAGAAAAGTTGTTGCAAATGAAAGGGGGAAACTTTTGGATTGGTTGAAAATTAGATTGGTTCACGATTAGGGTGATTTTGAAAATCTAACTTTACAGGGTCTTCTAAAAAGTTTTTTGCCTTGCAAATTCAAGCAACTTTGTCCAAACACCAAAATTTTATCTCGTAATCTACGCCTTTTATTTAATGTATAGAAAGCATATAAGCGAACTTTCAAAAATCAGTTATTTGAACGTGACAATTCAGGGTTAAGTTTTAGAGAAAAGTGATGTTGAAAGCTCTAAAAAACGAACATTTTTATTTTTTGACATCTCAATTTGGACTTAAGGGTCAAAAGTTAAAGCATTTTAAGGAATTTGGGTTTAAAGGATAATTTTACATGGAAACCCAAAATATGACAAAAAATCGATTTTTCGATACTATGCCTTAATTCTGAGGGCATATTCAGTATCAGCGGGCAAAATTACATGGTAAAACATGTATTTGGACAATTTTAGAATTTCGTTAGGGTGGTCCCATAAGGGTTTCCCTTGAAAATTAGACTTTTTCAAATGAAGGTACCGTAAACTGGGGTGACTTTGATAGCCCGGGGTGACTTTGATAGGTTTTTCAAATGCCCGTCAAATTAATATCTTAACATTTATGAGAATTTTTAGTATGCAAGCATTAAGGGATAGCTTATTATCGAACATATATGCAAAAATATGACTGTTACATTGGATGTATAAAAATTAGTGGCCAAATCAAATTTCTATCAATGTCACCCCGGGCTATCAAAGTCACCCCAGTTTACGGTATCTCGAGTTTAAAGAAAAGCACCACTGAGATTTTTTCAGCGTTTGTAGTGCTAGATCTCTTCTTTCAAATTTAACCTGGCTGAAAACTGATTTTTGAAGGTTGGCTCAGATGTTTTGTATAAATTTGGTTATAGAAGGCTTAGATTACAAGATAAAATTTTGGTGTCTTCGACAAAGCTGCTTGAATTGGCAAGCCCAAAAACTTTTAAGAAGACCAAAAAATTCCCTAAAATATTCCTGTATAGTTAGATTTTCAAAATCACCCTAATCGTGAACCACCCTAACTTTCAACCAAAACCAAAAGTTTCCCCTTTCCATTCGCAACATCTCTTCTCAAGTTACCAAAGCTCCAAAACGTCAAAATTTTTCGGAAAATTCATTTTCCACTTAATTTTACGATCTGGACCACCGTGCAGTGATTTTACTATCTCTAAGAAAGAATGACATTTTTTATAATTTTATTGAATAATTGGATGAAACTTTTCCCATCAATTTCTTTGGTCCGAATAAGTTTTTTTTTGCATCTATGGTTACTCCATAGAAATTTGGGAGATGCAAAAACAAAAGTGCTATGAAAGTACTTGAAAATACGTATTGTGTGAAAGGATTTTGTGATCGGTTCGTTGGTTCGGAAAAGTGGTAGGATATGAAAGGCCCTTTTTGATTTTCTTTTTGATGTTTCGATGGACCAAAAGTGCAAACTATTGACGGACCTTTTAATTTTGGTCAAGTTATAATTAAAAAAAATATTTGCAAATCCTTGAAAAAAAACATGGTTGAAAGTTGAATTAAATTTGCCATAAGAAAAAAAAATATAGTATTTAAATTAAATAAGTAATTACAACCATCTCTTGAAAAATATTCCCAGTTTACTGAAAACATTCTCTTTTTAACTTTAGGCATTGGTAATCTGTAAGGCTAGTGATTTTTCGCGATTTCGCGGAAGCCGCGTAATCCGTGAAATTTGCCCTTGACCGTGAAATTTCGTAAATACCGTGAAATGCCGCAAAATTCTTATTAATTAATTAACCAATTGTCCCTAAGTGTATTTGCACATATTTTTTTATTCAAGCAATCCACAAGAATTTTAACAGGCATTTTGAAACTCATTTTCAAAAATATTTTTTACAGCAATGTTTTACGGAAAGTTCCAGCGAAATAAGCTTTGATTGTAACATGCCTTGGATAACACAATTTGACGTTCAAAGCATGATTTCTAGAGTTTTTTTTTGAATAGGTCTTATAAACATATGAAAGACAATAGCTTAAAGGACCAGTTTTTTAAATAAAGAAACTGCAGAGGAGTTTTGCTATTAATTTTTGAATCTCTGTAAAAAGGAATTTTTGTACAAAAATAAAGTTGTTTATGTTTTTAGAAACTGTTTTAAGCACTTTGCAACATTTTCTAATTATCTGGACTTATCAATTACAAATCGTCACTTGTGTGCTATCTTGTGACACGTACTATTTTTTTACAGCAGCCGCGTCACAATATAGCACACAAGCGACGAAATGGTAAACAAACCAATTTTAAGTGAAATTTTGGCTAAATACTCAAATTTCACTATTCCTAGAAATCATTTGCAAACAAAATGTAATATCTCTTATTCTGCTTATTCTACTTTTGGTGGATTTATAGTTGTGATTTTTTTTCGTATTGAAGGATGTACTTCGTTTTAAGGATATTACCGCGATATTGTCGTGAAATTTCAATGTTTTGAAATTGGCATGCCGCTTAATTTAAATTTGTTCGCCGTGAAAAATCACTAGCCCTAGTAATCTGGCCTTTCCAAGAATTAAAAATACGAAATAACGAGTATTTCAATGTTCTTTGAATCTTGACAATAATTGATTCGGTTTGAGTTTGAAAAAAAATGGAGTTTTAAATGTTGTATAATTTTTAACAATGTCAATTTATGTAATTTTTTTCCATACAAGTCTCATTACAATTGAGGGAAAATAGTAAAAAAATACAAAAATCAAGCCTAACATTCGAAAAGGTTGCATGAAAATTTAAAACAATGCTTTGATGGTCTCGGGGCCAAAGAGCCCAAGTCTAAAAAAATATTAAATCGAATTCCTCGATAAATTTACACTGAATATTAAAAATGGAGTTACGAATTTTTGAAAATAAAATGTTTTCCAGGTTTTTCTCAATTCAAACTTGATTTTTTATTTTATTTTTTTCTTTCATATGTTAATAGGTTCTTTTAAAAAACACTCTAGAATTTTTCTTATGGACATTCCTTACTAAATATATTTATTCATAAAAAGATCCAAAGGCTTTCTAAAACTTGTGAAAACCTTTGAACATTTGAATTAACAAATCTATAGTTTTTTTCAAAGGTCCTATAAACTGTTGTCTTTCACATGTTATAGGACCTTTTCAATAAAAAAATTCTGGAAAAGTGTTCGTGAAAACACTGAGAACGATAACATTCGTAAAAGCAAACTTGACATTTCGTAAAATTTTAAACGTTTTACAAAAAAAAAAAAAAAATGAAGACGATAATGATTTGATTCAAATCACGGTTTATTTTATGAATACTTTGAAACGTGCAAGTCATAAGCACTCTGATAGAATTTTGTGAAATATGTTAGCTGTAAAAACGACACAGTTTTATATTAAAAAAATATCTAAATAACTCCTTGAAAGTTTTTGCTATACAGTAGTTGTTCGCTAACTGCCATGGGCGATGTTTAACTGAGCTGCTTTTAACTGGGCGCTCGATAACTGGGCCGTAGCTCAGTTAAAAAGCAGACAAACGTCAAAAAACCAAAATGACCGAGGAGTTAATGGATGCAAAAATTATATTCAATAAATAAAAAAAAAATCGAACTTTTGTTTAATTTAAAATTAAGCATTGTTAATCAATTTGAGTAACTTTTATTTTTATATTTCATCTGGAAAATATTATGCATCGGTGGTCACCTCGTTATGTTTTGTTCAGCTCAGTTAACGAACAACATTCGGTGAGTGGGCTACGTTCTCAGCCCAGTTACCGAACAACTACTGTGCCAAGGTGTCTTATCGGCAAAGTGTACGGATTTTTGTTCAGAAAGAGTTGGTAGCCTTAGGTATGCCCAAAGAAGCCATTTTGCATCATTAGTTTGTCAATATAATTTGCCACACAAATTTGGCAGCTGTCCATACAAAAATGATTTATGAAAGTTCAAAAATCAGTATCTTTTGTAGGAAATTTTTGATCAATTTAGTGTTTTAGGTATGGATAAGGAAAGGAGTTTTATCCCACAAATTATGAATAGCTTTCAGATCGGCCAATGTTCAAATATCATAGAAAATTGATAATTGAATATAATGATGCGCTTTTACTTTCATTTGATAGCTTTTGTTGTGATCCCTCTAATGATGAAACGATGGACCGTAAAGTTTAATTTCAAGCTTTCGAAGAAAAATATTGACTCTTGAAATCGGGAAATTCGGAACACAAAACAAATTTGGACTCCACTTTTAGTGTGACCCCAGTTAACGGTACATTTGAATGATTTTGAAGATAATTTTACGCAACAATTTGACACTTTTTAACACAAGGCAATGCTTTTAAAATTACTGTCCCATCGTGCAATAATTCCTGGAAATGACACAACACCATCGAACGAGCTACTTCATCAACA